>NC_053028.1:279012530-279042496 GCF_003073215.2 Triticum urartu
GGGAGGCACGTTGCGCTGGGAAAATCACACTAATGTGGTATTCGGCACTCCGGAGAATTACAGGTCCGAAGAGATCACATTCCAAGTGGCCCTTTTCAGCAGCGGATACCACGCCCTTCTAGGGCGGGAGGCATTCATGATTTTTCAAGCCATACCTCATTACGGGTACATGAAGCTCAAAATGCCCGGACCCAATGGAATCATCACTCTAGCTAGTGATCCGGACATAACACTCCACGCCGAGAACAAAACAGCTGCACTGGCCCTCGAGGCATTATCCGAAGCCCTTGTGGCGGAGGAGTTAACCGCGCTGCGCTCCACAGTGGACAGGGACAATGTGATACTAGACAAAAGATCCAAGTCCACCTCCTTTAAACTAGCGGATGAAATAGTCAAATTCCAAGTCCATCCAACTGACCCCACAACCATTGGGGAACATTTAAACCCCGCCGTAGATGCCGCACTACGAGAGTTCCTGCGTGAGAATTGGGACATATTCGCCTGGCATCCTTCAGACATGCCAGGCATCCCACGCAGGCTGGCCAAGCATAGCCTTAACATTCTAAAATGATTTAGGATGGTCAAGCAGACTCTTCGGCGTTTCTCCGAACCTAAGCGACAAGCCATGGGAGAGGAGCTAGCCAAATTACTGGAGGCCGGATTCATCAGAGAAATAAAGCATCCGGATTGGCTAGAAAACCTGGTGATGGTGCCAAATAAGGACAAATCCTGGCGCCTATGCATCGACTTCAAGGACCTTAATAAGGCTTGCCCAAAGGATCCCTTCCCCCTCCCTCGCATCGATCAAATTATCGACGCTACCGCAGGACACGACTCATTGTGCTTCCTCGACGCATACTCCGATTACCACCAAATTAAGACGGCGGAGTCCGACCAAGCCGCAACGGCATTTATCACTCCATACGGCCCCTTCTGTTTTAACACAATGCCCTTCGGGCTCAAAAACGCCTGCTTAACGTATCAGCGCATGATTCAGACATGTCTAGAAAAGCAGATCAGCAAAACAATGGAGGCATACATCGACGATGTGGTTGTTAAAACCAGACACGTCGACTCCTTAATAGACTACTTGAGGCTCACGTTCGACAATCTCCGAACATATGACATTAAGCTCAATCCGGAAAATGCGTTTTCGGCGTACCCGCCGGAAAGCTCCTGGGCTTTATCGTCTCCAGCAGAGGAATTGAAGCAAATCCGGCCAAAATCCGGGCTCTGTCGCAGTTGGCTATCCCAACTGACCTCAAGCAAATCCAGAAGTTAACTGGATGTGTGGCAGCTTTAAGCCGCTTTATCTCCCGACTAGGAGAAAAGGCACTCCCCCTTTATCGCCTTCTTCAGCGCACCGAACACTTCGAGTGGACGGACGCAACCACGGCCGGACTGGAAGAAATAAAAGCCACCCTAGCCACCAACCCAATCTTGGCCGTGCCAAATGTTGGCGAACCAATGCTATTATATATAGCGGCAACTCACCAAGTTGTAAGCGCAGTGCTCATCGTCAAACAAGAGATGGACGGACATAAATTCCCAATTCAAAAGCTGGTATATTATGTATCCACCGTCCTCACTCTATGAAAATCACGGTACCCACATTATCAAAAGATAGCATACGCGGTATTCATGGCATCCCGGAAATTACGACACTACTTTCAAGAGTGTTCAATTACGGTGGCTTCCGAAGTACCACTCAACGACATAATAAACAACTGCGATGCCACGGGCCGGATTGCCAAATGGGCTATCGAGCTCCTCCCGTTCGACATAACATATAAACCACGACGAGCCATTAAGTTGCATGTACTGGCCGATTTCGTAGCCGAATGGACAGAAGCCGAACTCCCTAAAGAGTACGGTGCATACTCCAATTGGATCATGCACTTTGACGGCTCTAAAATGCTGTCCGGTCTGGGGGCTAGCGTCATCCTAACGTCTCCCACTGGAGATACAGTGCAATACGTACTCCAAATACTGTATACAGACTCCAATAACGCAGCCGAATACGAGGCCCTATTACACGGTCTCTGGATGGCAGTTTCCATGGGCATTCAACGCCTGGAGGTGCGTGGGGACTCGAACCTCGCAATATCCCAAATAAATGGAGACTTCGATGCCAAGGATCCGAAAATGGCGGCATATCGCAACGCCGTCCTCAAAATGTCAGCTCGGTTCGAGGGGCTTGAATTCCACCATGTGGCTCGGGAAAACAACCAGGCGGTGGACATCCTCGCCCGTATCGGCGCTAAACGTGACCCTGTCCCACCTAACATCTTCCTGGAAAAACTGTTTAAGGCATCCGTGGTATGGGAAGGGGACACCGGCAACAATAGTCCAGACCCGACCACAACACCAGATACCGAACACTCTGACACGATCGGAGGCTCTGCCATCGAAATAACACCTTCAACCCACGTAATAATGGCCGTCATCGCCCCGTGGACAGAACCATTCCTGGCCTACCTAACTAGGTAGGAACTACCCGAGGACCAAAATGAGGCACGCTGTATAGTGCGGCGATTTAAAGCCTACAAGGTCCACGAGGGAGAGCTTTATAAGAAAAGCACTACCGGAGTCCTTCAAAGGTGCATCTCCGAAGAGGAAGGGCGGAAGCTTTTGGTAGAAATCCATGCCGGACTCGGCGGCCATCACGCCGCAGCCCGGGCCCTTGTAAGCAAGGCCTTCCGTACAGGTTTCTATTGGCTGACGGCCCGGGCAGATGCGCAGCATCTGGTCCAGCATTGCGTCGGTTGCCAGCTCTTTGTAAACCAAATCCATATGCCGCCTACCGCTCTCCAAACAATCCCCATTACTTGGCCCTTTGCGGTCTGGGGGCTTGATATGGTCGGACCCCTTAAAGGGGGAACCCATAAGAAAAAATACTTACTGGTCATGGTGGATAAATTCACCAAATGGATAAAAGCCAAACCTGTCAAAACGGCTGAATCCGGACCAGTGATAGACTTCATATCCGGGGTCGTACACCGTTATGGCGTCCCCTACAGCATCATCACGGACAACGACATGAACTTTATAGCTGACAAAGTGAAACTTTGGTGCAGCAACATGGGCATCAAGCTCGATTATGCTTCGGTCTATCATCCGCAAACTAACAGTCAAGTCGAGCGAGCGAATGGTCTTATCATGAGCAGCATTAAACCTAGATTAGTGCGGTCCTTAAAGGAGTCAAACACGCACTGGGTAGAGGAGCTCGAATCCGTACTATGGGGCTGCGGACCACGCCGAATCACATGAACGGATACACACCATTCTTTATGGTGTACAACACAGAGGCGGTTCTGCCTTGTGACATAATTCATGACTCACCTCGAGTGCGCATGTGCGAAGATAAAGAGGCCGAGCTCGATCGGCAGGACAGTTTGGATGCCCTAGAGGAGGAGCGCGATGTGGCAAAGGCCCGTTCCGCATTCTATCAGCAACAGGCTCGAAGGTATCAAATCAGAGAAGTACGGGACAAAACCAATAACGTTGGCGAACTAGTTCTACGCCTGTCGGAGAAGAAAAAGAACAAACTCAAGCCCAAATGGGAGGGTCCCTTCATTATTGACCAGGTTCTGACTGGTGGAGCGTACCGTCTGCGGGATGCATCGGATAATCGACTCGAGCCAAACCCATGGAATGCAGCCAGACTTCGAAGATTCTACGCCTAGCGCCGGACTCTATGTTCGTCTCCTTACCTCCGTCAATTTTTTGCATATCTGTCTTTTCTCTCTCCCTCTCTATCTCTCTCTCTCCCTTTTTACTCTCTTCACAGCCCTTAAAGGCTATACTTGTGTCCTGGTTATACAATCTCGACGCGCTAACCGCGCTCATTATACCTGGGGGCTTCTTATACAGAAGCTTAATTTAACTATTTTCCTGGGCTTTACATCCCATACATGTGTTATTCTTCCGCATGTACCTTTTTTCGCCATTATATGTATCGATATGACTTAAGTTTTGGCCAAGCTGGGTTGCCTGGCTCTTGTATTTATGCCCTACGTTCCCGTTAATTCGGCTAGGGCATAAGGGGAGCACCTCTGCGATTGTTACTGCCGGGTCAGCCGGATGTGTACCTCAGACTGGGTGAAGCCAAAAGATAGTGTTCTTAAGGGAATATTCGGTCGGTGAATAAAAGATGACTTTTATCTAATTTGAAACATGCCCCCGGATGTTTATATCCCGCGCCTCTTTTCGCAGTTCTGACATGCACATTAGGGCATGCGTACCCAGGGAAAGGAACCCTTAACGGAACTATTCTCCCTGGAAGATGTTTCTTACTACCCATGTAATATAACATAACTAGTTGGGCACTTGTCTGTTCAAGCACTTATGACCTCTACGCCTGGTCTCCATGCATACCCCAATTTTTACATAACCAAGCGGGTATTCGGATGCACTCCGGACTGTCGGGTCCAGAGGTCGAAGCGAAAAGGTCCGCCATGACAAATGATTTACAATCTGGCTAGGGACATTACATATGTCACTTGAATTACACAGTCACTAAGATTGATTCAACTCTTCTTCTATACCATCCAACAGGCTGTCTAGCCTACAATACTGTTGGGAATAATTGGCGGCTAATTCTACTTGATCATACACTAAACTAACCGGGATCTCTTTCCCATCAGGCCTCACAGGTCCGACCTCGGCCATGTGGTTTGGGTCCGCTTTGGTATAGCGCATCTTCAGCATAGCCCAGGCTTCCCTTACACCTTGTCGGCAGGCTGATATCATCCATAATCGGAAGCGCCTCCGCGCTCCCTTGAGCTTCTCTATAAGCTCCCCCATGCCTCATGGCGGGGACGCGAACGGCCACAAGGCTTGGGCAATACCCTGCATCACCTACTGAACTTGCTCGTGCAGTTGTGACAGCTCTGGTAGAAGATCACCCGAAGACCCGGGCATCTCTTCCGCGGGACGACCCGTCAGCATACCTGCAGATATAACTCTGTTAACCGGCTTCTTCGCCGAACTCCTTTGAAAGTTCGTTCAAGCACTTACTAAAAATGCCGCGCTGAAGCCACTTATTCTCCTTCACGGAGTCCGCAAGCTGGGCTTGAACATCTTTTAGTTCCACGCCCAGCCAGATATTGGCGTCTTGGAGATCATTTTTCTCCTACCTGACTCGCGTAAGCACGCGCTCGCCAGCATTTTGCTGTCGATCATCACGTGCCGCATTCACCACCACGGCCTCTGGATCCACTCCGGGGCCACCTGCAACATCTATTGTTAGATTTGCATATATGCCACATACTACCTGGTACCCGTATTCTTTGCAATGGAAACAAGTGTTACCAGAGGGACCCTTCTCGGACTCCTTCAATGCGGCAACAGCGGCCTCTAGCCGAGCCTTGCACTCTTCCAGCTCTTGAGACAATTGGGAATTCTTCTCTGTAAGAACCTGCACAAATAATGATCCTTAAATCAGTTGTGTCAGCTGTTTCAAGTCTTAGGGGCTACTGATACATATAATCGTCAGATTTGCTTACCCGTATATCCCTTACATACTGGTCCGTGGCTCTGGCTAGACCATTTTGAGCAGCACGGATGTACGCGTCTCCAGAACTGAAGGCATCAAATGCCTCTGGTGAGAAACAAGCATCACGGAGTACGGCCCAGCGACGCCTGTGATTCATGGCGCTCTCCATTTTGGAATTTGTAGCGGATAGTCTATCCGCATCCTCTGTAGGAGCAACATCCAGCGTTTGCCCCGCGTTAGCTTCCGCCTCTATGTCCGGCCCTGGAGCCCGACTAGTCGAGGCGTGATTGGCAGCCTCTCTGGATAGAGTCCGACGAGCGTTTTTTTTGCTAAGAAACACGGACGTCATTATATATTAAGAAAGACGACAACCACGGAGTGAGGTTTTGCATCATACCTCTGTGCCGGCGTCTCCGTCCTGACCGCCTTCCTTTTTGGCCTACCCGGCTCTGGTGCCTCTTGTTGGCGAGTTGCTGCGGGTTCGGCACGGAGTCCCGAATGCCTTCCCTGTAAAACACCATATGTGTACGATAGGTGAGGTGCATAAAAGGGGATCCTTTTTGGAGTTGGGATTTTGGTTTTTCTTACGTGCGACGCAGGGAGTAGTCCAGGATAGTCGGCCGTTGTGGCCACCATGGCGTCGTCACAGCTCAGTTGATAGAATTGCTTGTCTATCAGCTCCACGAATTGTCGGGGAACGTAGTAATTTCAAAAAAAATCCTACGCACACGCAAGATCATGGCGATGCATAGCAACGAGAGGGGAGAGTGTTGTCCACGTACCCTCGTAGACCGAAAGCGGAAGCGTTAGCACAATGCGGTTGATGTAGTCGTACGTCTTCACGATCCGACCGATCAAGTACCGAATGTACGGCACCTCCGAGTTCAGCACACATTCAGCCCGATGACGTCCCTCGAACTCCGATCCAGCCAAGTGTTGAGGGAGAGTTTTGTCAGCATAACGGCGTGGTGATGATGATGAAGTTCTACCGATGCAGGGCTTCGCCTAAGCACCGCTACAGTATTATTGAGGTGGACTATGGTGGAGGGGGGCACCGCACACGGCTAAAAGATCAAACGATCAATTGTTGTGTCTCAAGGGTGCCCCCCTGCCCCTGTATATAAAGGATAAAGGGGGGGTGCGGCCGGCCAGGAGAGAGGGCACGCCAGGAGGAGTCCTACTCCCACCGGGAGTAGGACTCCCCCCTTTCCTAGTTGGACTAGGACTTAGGAGGGGAAAAGAGGAGGGAGAGAGGAAGGAAGGGGGGGCGCCACCCCCCTCTCCTTGTCCTATTCGGACTAGGGGGGAGGGGCGCACGGCCCAGCCCTGGCCACCTCTCCTCTTCTCTGTAAAGGCCCACTAAGGCCCATTAACCTCCCGGGGGGGGGGGGGGCGGTCCGGTAACCTGCCGGTACTCCGGTAAAATCCCGATTTCACCCGTAACACTTCTGACATCCAAACATAGGCTTCCAATATATCAATCTTCATGTCTCGACCATTTCGAGACTCCTCGTCATGTCCGTGATCACATCCGGGACTCCGAACAACCTTCGGTACATCAAAACTTATAAACTCATAATATAACTATCATCGAAACGTTTAAGCGTGCGGACCCTACGGGTTCGAGAACTATGTAGACATGACCGAGACACGTCTCTGGTCAATAACCAATAGCGGAACCTGGATTCTCATATTCGCTCCCACATATTCTACGAAGATCTTTATCGGTCAGACCGCATAACAACATACGTTATTCCCTTTGTCATCGGTATGTTACTTGCCCAAGATTCGATCGTCGATATCTCAATACCTAGTTTCAATCTCGTTACCGACAAGTCTCTTTACTCGTTCCGTAATACATCATCCCGCAACTAACTAATTAGTTGAAATGCTTGCAAGGCTTAAGTGATATGCATTACCGAGAGGGCCCAGAGATACCTCTCTGACATTCGGAGTGACAAATCCTAATCTTGAAATACGCCAACCCAACAAGTACCTTCGGAGACACCTGTAGAGCACCTTTATAATCACCCAGTTACGTTGTGACGTTTGGTAGCACACAAAGTGTTCCTCCGGTAAATGGGAGCTGCATAATCTCATAGTCATAGGAACATGTATAAGTCATGAAGAAAGCAATAGCAACAGATAAACGATCGGGTGCTAAGCTAACGGAATGGGTCAGGTCAATCACATCATTCTCCTAATGATGTGATCCCGTTAATCAAATGAAAACTCATGTCAATGGCTAGGAAACTTAACCATCTTTGATCAATGAGCTAGTCAAGTAGAGGCATACACTACAAAAAAAGACACATCCGTGACATTTTGGGTCGAACGAATTTTTTTTTTGTCATACATATGACACTTCTATGACGATAATTGTGACAAAACCCGGTATCATCATAGATGTAGTGGGCTCCTACTTCTATGACAAAAAATCATGACAGAAAATGGGCTTTTCATCCTGGGCGGGCCAGAGACGCAGCTGCATGACATTCTTTGGGCCGTCCATGACGGAAAAAACCGTGGTAGAAGCGAGGGGGAGGAAAATTTCGGGTAGTTCCCGGTTACGGTGGGAGGTCGGGGGCCGAGCGATGCGCGTTTCTCTCGTACACGTAAGCGCGTGTGTGCGAGGTGTTGGCTCTAACTGAACCCGAGTGAGGCGTTGGGCTCTAACTGAACCCGAGTGATTGCACTGCAGGCTACGCGTTACTGAACCCGAGCGATCGATCGATGGCTGTTAACTGAACCCGATCGAGCGAGGCTACTGCTGCTAACTGAAGCCGATCGATGGGATGAATAGTGAGCGTTGCAGGGGGGGTTGGATGAACAGTGAGCGGTGGCGTTGCCTCTGGATGAACAGGACCCCGTGGTGTGGTGGAGGGCTGGATGAACAGTAGATGGTGGAGGGGTGCCCGTGGAGGGGTGGATGAATAGGACCCCGTGGTGTGGAGGGCAGGATGAACAATAGACGGTGGAGGGGTGCCCGTGGAGGGGTGCTTGAACAGGACCCCATGGTGTGGAGGGCTGGATGAACAGTAGACGGTGGAGGGGTGGTTGGACAGTAGCCGATGGAGTAGTGCGCGGTGGAGGCTGGATGAACAGGAGCCCGTGGAGGCTGGAGGAGGTCGACGGTGGATGAACAGTAGCTCGTGGAGGTTGGAGGGGGTCGACGGTGGAGATGAACAGTATCCCGTGGAGTCCCGTTTTGCGGTACGCCACACCCCTCGCGATGAACATGACCCCCGTTTCGACCGTAGCACTCCAACACAAGTCCGTTTCCTCCGTTTTGCGGTAAGCCACACCCCTCCCGATCAACAGGACCCCCGTTTCGACCGTAGGAGGTCCATTCCCTCCATTTTGCGGTACGCCACACCCCTCCCGATCAACAGGACCCCCGTTTCGACCGTAGGAGGTCCGTTTCCTCCGTTTTGCGGTACGCCACACCCCTCTCGATCAACAGGACTCCTGTTTCGACCGTAGGAGGTCCGTTTCCTCCGTTGTGCGGTACGCCAGGCCTCGTTTCCATTGCCTCTTCCGTCCAAGCCCTCCCGATGAACACGACCACGCATTCCGTTCCAACCCAGCCGCATTGCCTCCCGATGAACACGACGCATTCCGTTGCCTCCCCATGAACACGACGACAACGCTGTTTCTCCGTTCCGACCCAGCCATGTATACGAGCCCTCGCCGTACGTATGCGCGAGTAGGCGTTCGAGACCCCGCCCGTATGTACACATACGTGGCCGTATTTTCTTTCTTGCACCCTGGCCGTTGTATGTACATGTACATGCTACGTGCGCGCCTCTACTACGACACGTGCGCGCCTCTACATCCACCAGTATATATGTACGTACACGTTCGCGACCAGAATGACAACGCTACATATGCTTCGACCAGGTGGGTCCCGACTGTCAGACACTTCCTTTCATGCGAAGGTGTAGCTGGTGGGTCCCAGCAGTCAGGGGAAAACGTTTTTTTCACGAAATACGGTGGCCCATCCGGTGGGTCCCTGCTGTCAGGTGGAGGAATCATTATTTTCCACGTAATAAGGAGGCACTTCCTTGCTGCTGCCGTGGAACCAGCTGTCAGCCTCTCCACGTACAGTCCACGTCTGATGGAAGTCGTTCCTTGACCATGTTGACCACGCCGCGCCGAGAGCACCAGGGCGGTGGATGACGGCGAGGCCTAGGAAGGGGACGACGGGGAGCTGGGGAAGACGCGGTAGTGGAAGCCCGCGTGCGCGCGGAGAGGAGTACGAGGGTTCACTGCTTTGGCTGCGGTGTGAGGCTGCCGTCGCCGCAGGGCCTGGCCAACGTGGGAATAGTAGGGGGCGGTGAGGCCTCCGCGGCAGCACAGCCGGCCATGGGAGGCAGGAGCATGCGGCATGACCGGCGCTGCTTTGGGCGGCTGGAGCAAGAAGACCAGAGGTTGAAGAAGCACTACGGCCGTTGGATGGACATCGTACGGTCAATGGAGCTAGAATCATTCATATTGACTAAGTTGACAAAGCCCTTCGTCCCCGTCAACTTAGTAGGCCCACAAGTCAGCCTCCCACCAAGGTGGGTCCCAGCTAGCCCGGGGAGTATTCATTTTTTTGTGCGTAATAAGGAGGCACTTCCGGTGGGTCCGAGCTGACAGCGGGGGGAATGTTTTTTCGCGAAATACGGTGGCCCGTCCGGTGGGTCCCATCAGTCAGCGGGAAACGATTTTTTTCGCAAAATACTGGTGGTCATCCAGAGGGTCCCTGCTGTCAGGTGGAGGAATAATTATTTTGCACATAATAAGGAGGCACTTCCTTGCTGCGGCCGTGGACCCAGCTGCCATCCTCTCCACGTACAGTCCATGTCCGATGGAAGCCGTTCCTTGACCATGTTGACCACGCCGCGCCGAGCACACTAGGGCGGTGGACGACAGCGAGGCCTAGGAAGGGAACGACACGGAGGCAGGGAATACTCGACAGTTGTTTCCCATGCGGAGGGGAGTACGACTGTACGAGGGTTTACTGGTTCATCTGCCGTCGCCGGAGAATAACAGCAAGTGTGGGTGAGTAGAGGGATGGCTAGGCCAGCGATGGTAGTACGGTGGGGCGGTGAGGCCTGCGCGGCAGCAGAGCCGGCCGTGGGGCGGAGGGAGCAGGCAGTCCCGCCGGCGCCTGTTTGAGCGGCTGGAGCAGGAAGAGTAGAGATTGAAGAAGCACGACGGCCGTTGGATGGACATCCAACTGTCACTGCTTGTGCGTCAACCTTTTTTTAGGAAAGCCTCAAATCTGTGGAAAACAACATACAACCTATCTGCCATTATTTCTAATAATTTTCAGCCCATTTGCTAATTCTTAAGGTTTTTTTGGAGCCCATATTCTTTTTGTTAGCATTACAGCCCAAATTGTGGCCACGGTTAAAAAATTATACAAAATTTTGCATATTTCGGTGTGGTCCGAAGTGTTTTTAATCCCGAAATTTCGACTCACATTCAAACTGATTTTAAAAATAAATGTATATCAATATAAAATCCAACAAATTCTCCATGCATAAAAATTAATGTAATTTAAAATCTTGAAATGAAAAAAAAGATATTTGAAACTAATTGCCGGTTTGATGTGTTTTAAAAATATACAACCCATTTCTCATTACTGATGGGCCATTTTCTCGGCCAGCCGAATGAAAGCTCTCCTCGTCTTGAAAGATTTGCAGCCCAACAGGCCTGACAAAGCGACTTACTTGGCAAATCACAAAAAAAACTAGGCTGTGGCCGTGGACCCAGCTGTCAGCCTCTCCATGTATAGTACTCTTCCGATGGAAGTCGTTCCTTGACCACGTTGACCATGCCGCGCGGAGAGCACCACGGCGAGGCCTAGGAAGGGGACGACGCGGAGCCAGGAAAGACGCGATAGTGGAAGCCCACGCGGAGAGGAGTACGAGGGTTCACTGGTTAGGCTGCGGCGTGAGGCTGCCTTCGCCGCAGGGCCTGGCCAGCAGTGGGAAGAGTAGGGGGCGGTGAGGCCTCTGCGGCAGCACACCCGGCAACAGGAGGCAGGAGCATGCGGCACGACCGGCGCTACTTTGGGCGGCTGGAGCAAGAAGACCAGAGGTTGAAGAAGCACTACGCCCATTGGATGGACATCGTACGGTCACTGGAGCTAGAATCGTTCATATTGACTAAGTTGACAAAGCCCTCCGTCCCCGTCAACTTTGTTGGCCCACAAGTCATCCTCCCACTATGGTGGGTCCCAGCTAGCAGGGGGTGTTCATTTTTTTGTGCGTAATAAGGAGGCACTTCCTTGAGTGCGAAGATATAGCTGGTGGGTCCGACATGTCAGCGGGGGAACGTTTTTTTCGCAAAATACAGAGGCCCTTCCGGTGGGTCCCAGCTGTCAGGTCCTTGCAAAAAAAGGGAAAGAAAATCAAAGACTTGGGAAGGTGTACAGAACAAGCTAGTGTACCAGTAAAGAGACGTTGCCGAGTTTTAGGAAAAAGAAAGACGTGCTCCTGTAGCTGGTTCGATTCCAAACCTAGACTATGACTATATATGGTGCTATGCTACTCTGCAAGTAATGAAACTGACATATCCAACGTTCGCTTCTCCTCTTCTCTACTTACTCTGCCTAGCATCAGAAGCTCTGGCCGCAGCAACCATGACCGCTGGCTGCTCATCCACCTACTCTTCAGCAGGCAACAACCAGATATGCGGCAAGTCGCAACCCGTACCATCGGCTGTGGGTCTCATCACACCCTCGACGGCACGCGCACCATAGCCGATTGCTCATCGCAACCCGCTGCCGTTGGTGTGGTGCCACTGCTGCAAATCACGCAGAGTCATCCGTCACGTCTCAACCACAATCCGCAACCCTGGCCGATTCTTCTACAAATGCCCGAATCATGGGGTAATAATATGTTTAAGTGTTGTTCTGCTGCTTTCAGTTGCTGATTTTTTTAATAGTTTGGTTGATGATCTACCAATTTGATTCGTGCAGAAAAGGGAAGATTCGTGTGATTTGTATTTCTGGGAAGTTGCTGATGTGGGGGAATGCAACTACGCTGATTATTTGGTTAGCCGAGGAATCCCAATACCAGCAGGTTGGGGTGTTGGACAAGTAACTGAAGGAACGGCAGAAGAGGAAGATGCAGAGCAGAAGGTTAAAGATGCAGTTCCTCTAATCATGGCCAAGCAAGAGCTGCTGAACGGCCTTGACAGCAATGAGGAGATGAAAGAGCTTGTGAAGATAATGGGCAAAATCGATGTGCTCTGTAGGATGATTGTCTCTTTATTTGCAGTGTATGTAGCACTCGTGATGTATTCAGTGGCTACGACATGAGCACTTTGCTGAAACTAGTAATGAATGAAACCTGTGTAGCAGGCTGGGCGTAGTGTTTTGAACATCTAATGATTTCTATTAACGGAAATCAGGGGGTATCCCCTTTTGCTCATATAAATAAATAAATAGCAGAGGCCCTGTCGGGTCAGCTTTGTTCTCATTCGAAGACGTCGAGCAAATTGCAGTCCAACAGCAAACTGTGTCATCAAATTCAAGTTTCACAGCCAAATATGAGTACAACTAAACAACAATGTCATCATGTTTTAGTTGTCATACAATCACCAAACACAAATCAGCATACATAACAAGTGATGTTCTCACAACAAAATACTAAACAACATGTTCATCAGGTTTCAGTTGTTATAGCAAACACAATTTCACATAGTAGATAAAAAAACGTCTTCTGACAGGCAAATACGACAAAAGCAATGTAATCATCATCCGCAGCAGCAGCGTCAACATCTTTGCCATGTGTATCAGTCTAAATCGTAATTCCCCACGGTGTCATCTTCTTCTTCGTCCTCAACATCCTCGAACGTTGGCTTCTTCTTGATCAACTCTTGTATGTCCACAGCACGACAGGCAATCTTTTCGCCAGCGTCATTGACGTGATGGTTCTCAAAGATATTAGGAACATCTGTGTTATCTTGTACATCAGGAGCAGTGTAAGCATCATCTTGTTGTGCAACTTCATTAAACGAATTCCTCTGCTCAAACCTTTGCAATACTCTCCAGTCATCGCTACGTGCAAATGTGTCTTCGAAGAAAAATATCTGTGTTGCTTGATTTGCCAAAATAAAAGGCTCGTTGGTCTGGTACGCCGCCTTGACATTGATGGATTTGAAATAATCATTAGCTCTGGGTTTTGCGATCCTGGAAAACAGGTTATACCAACGACAGCACAACAGAACCACACACCGATGATCCTCGAAACTGGAGATATACTGCAACTGAACAATGTCTGTTATGTTAGCATACATTTCATTTATCTCTTTGTCATATGTATCCGTGCTCATGATGGCACTGTTTTGTGTCTTCCTGCCTTCGTCTCGTGCAAGGGTGTTGTAGCGCACATCTCCAACAACGCAAGATTCATAATGTCTTACCCGAGTATCAGGACCCATTGCTAGTGAGTAAAGGGCATCATCAACTGCCTGCCCATCCTCCCGCATCTTCTTAACCTATGGTTAAAAAATAGACAAGCTGATCATCTTATGTACTCAATATATTAAAAAACTGACAGTGCACTTCAAAAGCTTACATGGTTCTTAAACCATTTCGCAAATCCTGCTATAACCAGTTTGTCTATGTTTCTTGGATTTCGCTGCAGTAACTCCTCTTTGTAGATGCTGCACAACATAGTGATCGTGTTAAACATCTAAATATATAAGAATGTGCTGCAAGTTTGGTAGATTACGATGTATAAGCTGCAGTACCGCACTTACTTGATATAAGGTAGTATCTCAGGACAGTTATTCAACACATACCAAACCATTTTGTCCAAATCATTAGGTTTGTCCTCTTGTCGACTCTTCCCTGTAACTCGAACAGAATAATCGAAAACATTGAGCCCGAGATTGTCTTCACCCACCTCTTTGCTAAGCTGATCAGCTGTTTCAATGTATTTTGAGCAGAATGCCAACGCTTCTGTAGCAATGTAGGCCTCTGCAATGGAACCCTCGTGTCTAGCTCTATTCCTAACATAACCCTTGAAAGTGCCTAGCCGCCTTTCAATAGGGTACATCTAGCCATACTGTATTGGACCTCTAAGTAGTGCCTCATTAGGTAGATGAACAGCCAAATGCACCATCACATCAAAGAAGGCTGGAGGATATATCTTCTCAAGGTCGCATAGGATAGTTGGTATCTTGTCTCTAAGATGCTCCAAAGCATCTATCCTAATATTCCTACTACAGAGTTCCCTGAAGAATTGTCCCAACTCTGCAACTGCTCTGTATAAGTCAGGGCGGCTCAATCCTCTAAGGATAACAGGTAAAACCCTTTGAAGTAGGACGTGGCAGTCATGAGTTTTCAACCCTTGTACCTTGTTTCCATCTGCACTGACTCTCCTTTCAGGGTTGGAAGCAAATCCATGTGGGAATCTCACACATGACAGGACCTTGCAGAATTCTTTTCTTTTTACCTTGTCCAAGACGTACACAGCTGGTGCCATATCCCGTGGTTTACCTTCATCTTGCACCTGCAAATCCTGTCTGATACCCAGGTGTGTCAAATCAATCCTAGATTTAAGGTATCTTTCGGCTTGCCTTCAATATTAAGAAGTGTGCCGATAATGCTGTCACATATATTTTTCTCGATGTGCATCACATCAGGATTATGCCGCAGATCCAAATCTTTCCAATACTCCAAGTCCCACAAAGTGGACCTGCGGGTAAAAAATAATCTCTCTTCTGCCCTGCCACGCTTCCTTTTCCCGCTACCATTATCAGGATGATTTCCTGGTGTAATATGCCTGACCTTCTCTAATTCCACTTGCAACTCATCGGCGGTGAGCCTCTTTGGCGCATCACAGTTTTCATGCTTTGCATTGAACACATGTCATTGGTATTTTCTAGGAAGCAGCTTGTCCTTGGCAAGGAAACGGCGACGTCCAATGTAACAGATCTTGCTAAGTATTGCGTATGACACCGGATTCCTGTCACAGCGAACACATGCATTGTAACCATGTGTCGTTCGCCCTGACATAGTGCACAAAGCTGGATAATCATGGATGCACCAAATTATAACAGCACGCAGAAAGAAATCAGCTGGTGGGCTGCTATATAGGTCTCGAGTGAGCACACCCTTTCATAGCTGTTGAAGTTCCTCCACAAGAGGCTCCATGAACAAATCAAAATCCTTTCCAGGACTTTTTGGACCTGGGATGAGCAAGGCCATCATGTAGTTTGATTCTTTGGTGCATACATTTGGAGGCATGTTGTAAGGGATAACAAGCACTGGCCACATGCTATATGTGGCACTCTGGTGGCCAAATGGGTTAAATCCATCTAAAGCTAAGCCAAGTCTAATGTTTCTCGGGTCAGCAGCAAACTCTTTGTGTTTACCATTGAAGCTTTTCCACTCACTACCATGAGATGGATGGCTCATTACATTCTGATCTCTGTACTCCTGGTTCCTAGAATGCCACAGTACATCCTCTCTTGTTTCAGCATCATGAAACAACCTCTGCAATCTTGGTGTAATTGGAAAATGTCTCAGAACATTATGAGGAATCCTCTTCACAGCATCGCCATCTTGCCATCTTGATGATTTGCATTCGGGCATTCACTTAAGTTGGCATAATCCTTCCGGAACAGAACACAATTATTCTTACAAACATGGATCATATCATATCCAATTCCAACTGCACGAAGGAAATTCTTCATTTTACTGTAGGTGTGTGGCAGCTCAGACACATCTGGGAAAATTCGCGGAAAGCAGCCAACATCGCATCGAATGATTTGTTGGTCATCCGCTCAGATGTCTTCACCTGAAGAAAGGTGACCATAGCTGAGAATACTGACAGCTTATTTCCTGGGGTGACAGCAACATTGCATTGTTCCAACATGCGGGCCCACCGTTTTTCTTCTGCAGGTGAAAGTTCACGGAATGCACGAGCATTTCGTAGCATTGTTTCAATGTTGGTCAAACTCACTGGCTCCGTCACCACCACCTCCTCCTCCTCTTCCACCTGAGCATCAGGCAGATCAAGATGGTGATCTGCTGCTTCCACGTAGTCAATAACATTGACGTTCACAGCTTCACCATGATGAACCCACCTAGTATATGTGACCGACATCCCATACAAGTGTAGATGATTTTGCACAATTGACTGGGGTCTTGTAACTGAATTCATACAACTGCTACACGGGTAGAGCACATCTGATTTCGGACCACCGTACTCAGCTCTGATAAAGTTCATGAAGTTTTCAACCCCCTCGACATATGCAGCGGAGAATCTTTGAGCAGAAGTTATCCAAGTCCTGTCCATCTGTTAGACATAAAAATTATTTCTTCTACTAGATATTACAGGAAAAACATATATGCCTTTTTATGAAGTCCAGAAAAAAATACCTAGGTCGATGTCTAAAGCTATGGAAAGATATTTGGACTAGCAGATCTAAGTAACGAAATATATGTAAAGCTAATTCAGCAAACAGATTGAGTGCCAAATTATGGCAGGCTGTTTCAGCAGTCAATGAGGCCGAGCACACAGCCATCGAACTATCGAAGGCCATCGCAGCAACAAAGATCGAGTATAAAACGGTGTAGAGCTATTTCACCTAACAGATTGGCTACTAGACCATGGCAATCTATGTCACAATAAATATATGGCAGGATATTTTAGCAACTAATCGGCCTTGGCGTGCCATCTCAGCTAAGCAGATTGAGTGCAGAACAGGGCAAGGAAGCTTCTTAAGCAGAGCATATTGACAGTAAACTACTTCGGCAAACAGTGAGATTAACAGCGTCTATCAGCTAACATTCAGCGCTACACCGACATGAACGGGTCCTCAGTCTAGAATGCGCGTACCATGGGAGAAGCTGACCGCCGTGCGTCTCCACACGAACGTCGCCAGCGGTGGCGGCGCTGACCGCCGTGCGCCTCCACAAGAACGTAGCCAGAGGTGGCGGCGCGGCTAGAGGACGGCAGTCTACGAGAGCGTACTGTGGGAGCGAGAGGATCGCCGAACCGCGGCGCCGACGTATCGGCGTGGCAGGGAGGGCGGCTTTGGCGGAGCGAATGGATTGGAGGGGGACAGGGGGGGGGGGGGTTTGGGGAATATTATTGGCTAGTTGGCCGAAGGGCGGTTGAATCGGATTTGATGGCGGGGGAGGTTTCTTATTTGAGCAATGCTACATCCACATAATGGTTTACGTAAAGTTACGAACTGATGTGATGTGGGACTATTTGATTGGATTAAAGGAGAGGATTAGGCCCACCCCACCTGAAAATCAGGGGGGCATATATAGATTAGATGGAAAGTATACGTAGCAGCTACATAGCCCTTTGTAAGTCTAGGATTAGGCTTCTTATTTTCGGAGGACGTTATCCTGGTGGTTTGCTAACATGCGGTCCCACGTGTCAGTGCTTTACCAAGCCGATCCGCATCCCACATGAGGCAGAACAACGACAAAAGCAACACGTGGTTAAGTTGACGAAGATGAGGGAGAAGCGGATTCAGCAACGAGTGAAATGATGGTTGCGTCGTCCCTCCAACTTAACTACGGGAAAGGTGCAGCTTTGTGATTTGACGCCTCATTGCTCATTACTACGCCAGTGCCATGACTGGGGTGCTTCACCCCGGCTGCGCTGCACTGTGTTCCGGTATGGCATGTGGACTCGGTAGCTTGATGTCCCACATGTCGGCGAAAGGGACTAGAAGATTTATGAAAGCGAGCGCTCCACTCTTACGACGGAGGAGTAGACGACACGACGTCCCAGTGAACTGTCACTTGTACTGTATAGTACTAGTATAGTTTTGCTGTTTCGCACGATCCATCGATACAAACCCGATTAAAAAGGAAAGGGCGGAATTTTTCCCGCACGGTAGATGATACTGGCCATATATTTCAAAGGCAATTTTAATGTATGCAAACTGAATAATTATAAGTAACAATATGATATCTAGTAAAACTAAAAACACATATGATTTATTGTGTTAGAGTGTAGTAGTAGTGCTATATTGCATAGTTGTTAGATGTAACATGCGAGAACGTGTAGAGATGTAGTTTTGGAGGGCCTACAGAGAGAAAAGCGTAATACGGTCACCGAACTTTAGAATAAGCTGATTACGGTCACTATATATGTTTTGCGGTGATTATACGGTCACTTGCTCACAACTCAGCATCGGATTGCACTCTGTTGACCGGCCAAATAGTCTGCGTGGTGCCATGTTGACTAGTTAAATTGACCACATTCGTTGTGAGTCCCACCTGTCAGTTCGCATAGGCAAAAGGTCAGATAAACACAAATTTACACAGGCGCGACAAGGCTCCAACCCGTGCGCGGGAATCACCTGGTTGTGTATGTGTCTGTCAGGGCCTGATGTGTGCGCATGCACGTGTAGGTTGAGCACTTGAGCGTGAGAGTGTGTGTTGGTCGTGTGGTGTACTGGTGTGTGCATGCATGCGTGCGTGTGTGCGTGTGAGTTGGTCTAGTGCGTGAGAGTGTGTGTCTTCATGCATGCATGTAAGTGCATCTAGTGCCACCCCTAGTTGGTTTTGGAGTATTGACAACAAACCTAGTTGAGGGACTAATGTGTTTGTGAGAATTGCAAGATAACACAGGTAGAAGTCCCTCATTGATTCGGTTTTCCTACCAGAGATGACCCCTAAAAATGTATGAAGACATTGAAGTCAAAGGTGGCATGTGAAGACATTCACATTGAAGACTATGACAAGACAAGACATCGCATGAATACTATGGAGCGCGAAGACTTAGATCTTTCGTAGTTCTTTTTCTTCTTTGTTGAGTCATAGGAACCACCGTACTGTTAAGTGGGGTCCAAGAGAACCAGTCAGAATGACTGAAGTGATGCTTAACCAAAATCCTATGTCTTCAAGTGAAGACTATGAGAGCGAATCTTGTTCAGAGTTGGACAAGTCAGCTTTGCTTGTAGCCCAAGTAAAGTTGCCGTGTGTGTTTGAAATCTGACCGTTGGAACACGTGTTAGTTCCTTAGTGACTCAGGGTCATTTCGGACAAATCAGGTCGGGTTGCCTAGTGGCTATAAATAGCCCACCCCCTACAACCATAAACGGTTGGCTGCTCAGAGTTAAAGTACGGCTTTTGTCGTTTGAGAGCAACCCACCTCGAAGCCTTTGAGAGAGAATTCCTTGAGAGGATAAAGCCCTAACCACCCAGAGCCAAAGAGTGTTAGGCATCACTTAAGTCTTCTTGTCTGTGTGATCTGAAGACTTATTACACTTGAGGACTGTGAATCCTCCAGCCGGTTAGGCGTCGCGTTCTGAGCATCCAAGAGTCATTGTGAATCGCCAGTGAACGAAGTCTGTGAAGGTTTGGAAGTCTACCTTGAAGACTTACCAGAGTGATTGGGCGAGGTCTGTGTGACCTTAGCTCAAGGGGAATACGATGAGGACTAAGTGTCCTGAGCTGCATGTTCAGGACTAAGTGTCCGGGACTGAGTGTCCTCAGGTTTAAATACCTATCCGCCCTAACCAGACGTACAACTGTCACCGCAGTTGGAACTGGTCTACCAAACCTTTGTCTTCATCACGCACACTGGTTCTATCCTTCCCATCTCTTTATTTGCAGTTGGCTCTTGTGAAGTCGGTGCCTATTTGCGTTATCTATTTGTCTTCACTGTGTACCTGATCCTTACTGCCTAGCTGCTATTAGTCATTATGGTTTCACTTCATTGAATACTTGACTATGGTCAGCCTAGTGTAGTCTACCTTCCACTGCATGGTAATAGGTTCATTTCTATCATTTGTCTTCGAAACCTTCATGTATTGAAGACTTTCATAAAAATCGCCTATTCACCCCCCCTCTAGTCGATATAACACACTTTCAATTGGTATCAGAGCAAGGTACTCCCTTGTTCTGTGTGATTTTGGTTTAACCGCATGGAGTTTTAGTTATGTCGACCACAGGTATGAAGACTGTGTCATGCCCCATCTTTGATGGTCACGAGTATCCCAAGTGGAAGGCCATGATGAAGAAGCGCCTCATGGCGACAAACAGCGAGCTGTGGACCGTCACTGAGATTGGTCTGACCGATCTGTGCAAGATGGCGGAAGCTGATGACATTCGCAAGTACACTCTTCTCAACCTCACGGCGAAGGACGTCATCTGCTCCTATCTATCTCAAAATCAATTTAGGAATATCATGCATCTCGATCATGCGAAGCTTATCTGGGACCGTCTCTCTGAGGTCTATGAAGGTCGTCGAACTCGTCATGATCCTTGGTTCGAGGACTTTAAGGAGTCTCTCAAAGCGATGACATTCGAACCAGAATCATCATCTTTTGCATCATGCCTTATGAAAAATGATGCTAAGGTAACTAAATGCTATCTATCTGAATCCAGTGATGATGAATCTGGTGATGAATTTGGACCCAACTATGCAAAACTTGCTTCCCTTGTCACTAAACAACAGAAAGCTAAGGAACATATTCAAAAACTGTTAGACAAAAGCGATGACCTGTTGGATGCTAAAATGACTCGATCTCAGTCCTTAATTGAAGACATAAAAAATCTTCATGTTAAGTATGAGGAACTTGAAAGTCGTCATGAAACGCTCTCAACAACTCATGAAAAGCTTTCCTATGATTATCTTCAAAGGAAGCAAGAACTCGAGAAATTGAGAACGACTCATGAAGATCTTCAAACTGAAAACGAGTCACCTCGCGCTGAACAGATCAGTCCCGCTCAGGAAGGATTTGAACCACCATGTCTTAAATGCATTGAGCGTGATAACGCTACTTCTGTTTTTGAATGTTCTACTGCTGCTACTGTTGCAATATCTTCAACTGTTGATGTGGTAACTAACCCCTCTGCTGAGGATACCACTACTATTGCTGATGAGAATGCTAGCTTGAAGACACTGCTTGAAACAGGGATGTACAAAAGTCTCAAAGGGCATCAGACACTATGTGATGTCCTCAAAAGGCAGATTCTGAACCGAAACCCTAGGAAAGAGGGTGTTGGGTTCGAAAGGAAAATGAATGCTGATGGCTCTTACTGGAAACCTGAGCAGTACCCCAAAACCACATGGGTTGCTGCAAAGGAACCTTCAGCAGATCCATCCACCCTATCTGGCTTCACTTGTGCTAACCCCATTGTTATTGATGAATCCTTTGATGCAAACTATAAACTGTTTAAGAATCAGAATGGTGAAGTGTTTGCCAGGTATATTGGTACTAACTGCAGGAATGGACCGCCTATGAAGAAGATCTGGGTGCCGAAAAGGTGTTTGGAGAATCTCCCTGTAAATGTCATCATGACACCACAAGTGAAGAAGAAAAACCCCAGACCACAGGCTTCATACGGTCCAAAGGCTTCATACAGACAAAGGACTCACCTGAGTCACACTAACGCAAATGTTTTGTAGGGAAGCCATACTCAGGCCTATGAATATGAGCGCGGTCCATCAAACCGCCATGTTCATAAGACCAAGAACTATTCTGCTTATTCTTATGAGTACTATTGTCCACCTGCAAGACTTTTTGCTAGGGCTCCAAAGCCAAAGTTCTCAGATGCTGCACTTAGACTTATTGCTTAGAAGCCACCCCTCAAGATGTGGGTGGCTAAGAAAGTTTAACTCTCTGTTGTAGGGAAAGGTCTCCAGCCGAAAACCAAAATCGTCTGACACTATTGCTGGGGACCTTAAACATCTTGTAGGGCGCAAGATCAAATGCCCAAATGGTCTTATTATGTACTTTGTTCCTGAATCGCTTGCAACTTGCCCTATCAGTCCTAATCTCGATCTAAGCTTTAATAATCCATTGGTTCGTCAAATTTTTTTGCTTCACAATTCTCTTCGTGAAGCCTATCCCCCTAACTGCACTGTAGGGTACGACACCAGCTGCTTCAGAATGGATTATTGATAGTGGGTGTACAAATCACATGACTGGCAAGCGAAGCCTTCTCATGGACTCAACTTTACGTCCATCTGACAAAAGTCACATAACATTTGCTGACACTGGTAAAAGCAAGGTATTGGGTCTAGGTAGAGTTGCAATCTCAAGGGATCAACACATGGATAAAGTCATGCTTGTTGAATCCCTTGGTTTCAACTTAATGTCTGTCTCAATGTTTTGTGATTTAAACATGATTGTGATGTTTGGAAAATATCTTTGCCTTGTACTAATGGAATCTGACAAGTCTCTAGTGTTTGAAGGGTATCGGAAAGATGATTTGTACGTGGTAGATTTCTCAGCAGGACCACAACTTGCAGTATGTGTTCTAGCAAAAGCTTCTGAATGCTTGCTCTGGCATCGAAGGCTAGGGCATGCTGGCATGAGGAACCTCCACACCCTTGCAAGGAAGAAGCATGTCATAGGCATCGAGGGTGTCAAGTTCAAGAAGGACCACTTATGCGGTGCCTGTGAAGCAGGAAAGATGACGAGGGCCAAGCATCCCTTGAAGACAATCATGACAACGACTCAACCCTTCGAACTGCTACACATGGATCTCTTCGGTCCCACTCATTACTCAACTCTTACTACTACTGCTTGTCTCTATGGCTTTGTCATTGTTGATGATCATTCAAGATAAACTTGGGTGCATATAATCCTTTACAAGACTGAAGTGCAGGATGTCTTCAGACGCTTCGCCAATCGAGCAATGAACAACTATGGTGCCAAGATAAAGCACATCAGAAGTGACAATGGCACTGAATTCAAGAACACCGGCCTAGATACATATCTTGATACTTTGGGCATCACACATGAATTCTCAGCTCCGTACACGCCATAGCAGAATGGCGTCGTCGAACGCAAGAACAGAACACTTATTGAGATGGCTTGGACGATGCTTGATGAATACAAGACTCCAAGAAAATTCTGGCCTGAAGCCATTGACACTGCATGCCATATCATCAACCGTGTTTATCTTCACAAGCTTCTGAACAAGACATCCTATGAGCTCCTTACTGGCAAGAAGCCAAATGTCAGTTACTTCAGAGTATTTGGCGCCAGGTGCTGGATCAAGGATCCACATCACACGTCAAAATTTGCACCAAAAGCACATGAGGGTTTTATGCTTGGATATGGAAAGGATTCGCACTCCTACAAAGTCTTCAATCTCGTTCATTATAAAGTGGTTGAAACAGTGGATGTGCGGTTCGATGAGACTAACGGCTCACAAAGAGAGCACCTGCCAAATGTGCTAGATGAAGTTCCATCCAATGAATCAATCGAACTTATGGGAACTGGAGAAATCATACCTTCTGAAGCTCAACCTGAAGAGGAACTTATCATCTCCGCACCCGATCAACCTGAAGACAATGCTCAGCCTGAAGACAATCCCTCTAACAATGACAATGATCAGCAAGAGCAAAATCTTCGTCCTGTACATCCCCGTGTTGCAAATGAAGTACAAATTGAGAGAATAATTGATAGCATCAATGCACCAGGTCCACTCACTCGTTCAAGGGCAACACAGCTAGCAAATTTCTGTGGGCACTTCGCATTCGTCTCAATAACTGAACCCAAGAAAGTTGAAGAAGCCTTCATGGAACCTGAATGGATTCAAGCTATGCAAGAAGAGCTTCAACAGTTTGAGCTGAATAATGTATGGGAACTGGTTAAGCGTCCTGAGCCTCGAAAGCACAATATAATAGGCACCAAATGGATATATCGCAACAAGCAATATGAGCATGGTCAAGTTGTCAGAAACAAAGCTCGTCTCGTTGCTCAAGGATACACTCAAGTTGAAGGGATTGACTTCGATGAAACATTTGCTCCTGTGGCTAGACTTGAAGCCATACGCATACTGCTGGCCTATGCAAATCATCATAACATACTTCTATATCAAATGGATGTGAAGAGCACTTTTCTTAATGGCAAGATTGAAGAAGAAGTGTATGGTGCACAACCGCCTGGCTTTGAAGATCCAAAACATCCTGACATGGTGTACAAGCTCAACAAGACACTGTATGGCCTCAAACAAGCCCCTCGGGCTTGGTATGACACACTCAAAGACTTCCTGAAGAGCAAAGGCTTCAAATCTGGTTCCCTCGACCCCACTCTCTTCACGAAGACATATGACGGTGAACTGTTTGTGTGCCAAATATATGTGGATGACATTATCTTCGGCTACACCAATCAGAAATACAGTGAAGAGTTTGGATATATGATGCAAGAGCAATATCATATGTCCATGATGGGTGAGCTGAAGTTCTTCCTTGGTCTTCAAATACGCCAGCAACGCAATGACATCTTTATATCTCAAGAGAAGTATCTCAAAGATTGCCTGAAGAAGTTTGGTATGCAAGACTGCAAAGGCTTCATGACGCCAATGCCAGCCAAACATCATCTGGGTCCCGACGACAATGGTAAAGAGTTCGATCAAAAGGTATACCGCTCCATGATTGGTTCTTTACTTTATCTATGTGCATCTAGGCCAGATATTATGCTTAGTGTTTGCATGTGTGCTCGATTCCAAGCGGCACCAAAGGAATCGCATCACTTAGCTGTGAAGCGAATTCTTTGATATTTGGCTTACACCCCAACTCTAGGATTATGGTATCCAAAGGGCTCAGAGTTTGATCTGGTTGGATTCTCGGATGCTGATTATGCTGGTGACAAGGTGGATCGCAAGTCTACATCAGGCACATGTCATTTTCTGGGACGATCACTTGTATGTTGGTCTTCAAAGAAGCAGAACTGTGTATCTCTCTCCACTGCTGAATCTGAATACATTGCTGCTGGATCTTGCTGCACTCATCTTCTGTGGATGAAGCAAACACTCAAAGACTATGGCATTCATCTGAAGCAAGTGCCACTCTACTGCGACAACGAAAGCGCCATCAAGATTGCCAACAACCCAGTTCAGCACTCGAAGACAAAGCACATTGAAATTCGTCATCACTTTCTCAGAGATCATGTTGTGAAGGAAGATATTGATATCATACACGTCAACACTGAAGAGCAATTGGCAGATATCTTCACCAAGCCCTTGGATGAGAAGAGATTTTGCAAGTTACGGTGTGAGCTAAATATCTTGGAATCCTCAATTGTCCTGTGATCAGGCACACATCCTAACACTTATGCATATTGATGACTTAGATGTGCAACACATGAAGTAAAGTATATCTTCAATCAATGAAGACATACATTCTAAGTGTGAATACATTAATGTGGAATTTGACTTCGGAGCGCCACGATAATTGTGCGCCGTGTTTGGGTCTAATACTTCCTATAAGGTGGGTAACGCCACCACCAAATTCTTCTGTTTGAAGTGTTTTACCCATGGCGTTACATTTGCTATGTCTTCACATTTTGTTTGTCTTCATTCTCAACTTGTCCTCATGATTATCTTCACTATGTTGGTTTGATTGTCTTTTTCATATATATATATACATATATACATATATATACTGGTGTTCTGTCCTCTACAGCATTCACTTATAGCTATGTCTTCTTGTTGAATCTTTTGAACTAAGTGAATGTGATCGGACCCTAACCTGTCTATGCTTTCTATCTCAAACTCTATCTCTCCAAATCATATGCATTCTCTTGAAACTGTCGAATGTCTTCTCTGCGTCCTTGTCAGTAGAAGATACAGAGACAAACATTAAGTCCGTTTTCAATGCTAATTCCTTCACATGAAACCCGGAGAAGTTGGAACGACCACCCGACAATCCAGGCGTGCGTGGGAACGTGGAACAACCTCTGATATGTTGCATGATGGCCACGTGTCCTTCAGATGTGAAGCGTCAGGGGCACCTGTGTAATAACACTGTGTCGTCCCTGTCCCTATAAATACACGCCTCACCACAGTCATTATCCTTTCTTCCACTCTCGCTCAAACCCTAGTGCCACCGCTAGCCCTCGACGATCCGGCGACGAAGCGCTTAGCTGCCGCGACCTCTCCGACGTCGTCTTCATGCCGGCCGCGGACATCGTCTTCTCCGCCACCGCCGTAGGTGTCCTCTGTCGCCAAGTTAGGGCACGGACGATCGAACTGCTCGGCCTCCTCTACCACTCCGTCTAGCAGTTCTTCGTGTGGTAAATAAAACTTCCTTTTTACGGCCCCTTTGATCCTATAGATTCGTCACTTTCTACCACAAGCAGTTTCTGTTCACACAAGTTGGATCTATTTCATACTGCATCTCATAATATGCCTAGTATGTTCACTTATGCTTCACAAAGTAGTTAGATTCCTCATTTGTACTGATCCGTGGATTCGTACAAATCTGGAACCAACTCCTTATCTATGAGTGAATGTCTTCGCACGATGAGGTCAATGTCTTCTAAACTGATTTATCTTCAAAATCTTCTGAGAATGCATATGACCTCTTCCCCTTCCCTCGCACCTTAATGCTGTCACATGTACATGTCCATGGGAGAATCCCTTGGTTCTCATAGTCTGCATTCATTTGCAGAATTCTTACAGCATATATAAATTCTCCCGAAGCCAGTTCCTGTTTGTCCAGCAAGCGAAAGCCTTTGAAGCCTTTGAACGTATTGAAGCCATTCAGTTTAAAGTTCATGGCTGCAGAGAAATCAGCAAGGAAGGGTGGCAGAAAGCGCCGAGGTTAAACATCAAGAGATCTGCCCGATGACTTCTCAGAGCTGTACAAGACAGATCCAGAAGAGGATTACAATCAGCGCAAGACACGAATCCAATGGATTCGACGATATTGGGCAGAACAGTGGTTCAAGTACAGGTTTGTGACCAAGGAATATGCTGAGAAGAATGCCATCAAGCGACCATGGGGAGACATCCTATACAGAAATCTTCAACCCAGGTCCAGAGATGAAGCCATTGAACAAGGCTTCTATCCCTGCATGGTCCGTGGACCACAGCCTGTGGATGCTGACCCATTGTCATTGCTATGGTGTCACGACGACAATCTGTTCAAGCGCAACTTCCAGTTTGCCCAGAATTCGGCGAAGCAGAACAAGAAGTCTTTGGGACTAGACTTCAACCCTGGTCCCTCTGCTCCCCGTGCCGATGGCACCCGCGAAGCTGAACCAAATCTTGTTGGGCCCTTCTACAACCTGGACGGTCTCATCACTCATATCATGGTTCAAGGGACAACCGTGGATGAGC
The DNA here is from genome assembly GCF_003073215.2 of Triticum urartu. Taxonomy (NCBI): domain Eukaryota; kingdom Viridiplantae; phylum Streptophyta; class Magnoliopsida; order Poales; family Poaceae; genus Triticum; species Triticum urartu. Next base: position 279,040,088 of record NC_053028.1, read on the forward strand.
CTGTAGATGACGCTGAATCTGATGAAGTGCCTGCACCGCCGAAGCCAAAGAAACTGAAGCAGCCTAAAGCTTCAAAGCCTGCCTCAGCACCAAAAATATCACGGGCGAAGCCACTGGCTACTGCACCTCCTGAAGACAGTGTGCAGTCTGAAGATTTGTCACGCATCTCCAAGCCCTCGAAAGTCAAGATGCCTCTGCAACACACCAGCCAAGAACTGACTGATGCTATTCTGCACAACGACGCCATTGATCTGTCCAGCGATGAAGATCTAGCAGATGACGCTCTTGAGCAACTGATCAAGAGCAAAGAAGAAGCAGAAATCTTCAATGATTTGCCTCTCTTTGATGTGGCAATCATCCATAACTTCATTGATGAGTGGTTTGACACGCCCAACCTCAGCTTTGAAGATCTGCAACTTGTGATTGGCCTCAGTGTTGCCTTCCATGGCGCCATTGCTTCAGAGCTAGCTTTAGCTCAGCGCATCATTGAACTGAAGCAAAATATCGACTTTGAGAAAGCTCAGTTCAAGAAGCATATGGCCAAGCTCAGCGTGCAAGAGGTCAAGAACTTCAAGATCATGCTGCACGAGCTCAAATAAGCCTTTCTCAAGAAGCGTGAAGAAGCTCAAGGTTCTCGTGAGCGCATGAAGAGCCTGGCTGACAAGTGTGTGCAAGCCTACAATGAGGCTGAGAAGCGCAAGGCCCTTGGTCGTCCTGGCATCGACCCCAGGATGGCTGCAAAGAAGAAGAAGAAGCCCGCTATGGCCGAACCCGACGCACCAAGGCAGGAAGCACATCCCATTGTCTTCCCAGCTAGCATGACTGGATCGAAGCCAAAGGCCAGGTCAACCGCTTCAGTATTGAAGAAGACGAGGACTGCTGAGGCTGAAGCCAGAAAGAGGAAACATCCTGAAGCCTCTGATGCTGCTCCCTCCAAGAAGAAGAGGAAGACCAAGAAGGAACGGGCTGCTCCCACAGAGCCCTTAGTTGTTGAACCTATCTCAATGGTTCGCCCTGCATCTACACACCAAGAGCGCCAACTGATTGCCCATGAGCCTGCTTCCACAGAGGCTCATATAGCTGAAGACATTCCAGCAGTTGATCCCACCGCTGCTGAAGACATTGGTCACCATGACAATGTTGAAGATGATGTAGTTCTTCCTCAAATCGAGCACCAACAGATATCATCGCCTGTGCTTACGCACAGCGAACTCATCAGCATTGGTCATCCTATGATGCCAATTGCTCAGGATGCATCATGGGCTGATCACCCACAACAACAAGTCACACCACCCCGGCAAGAAGAAGATGATGACTTTGAGGCCTAGCCAACTCCGTCTCTAGAGGCGTCGCCAGCGTTACGCAGGCTTCGCAAAGGACCAAGGTCTCAAGTCCCCCTTTCGAGCGTTCCAGAAGGAGAAGTGCCCCACCAATCTGTTTCATGTCAAGTGTTTCCAGATGCCACTCCTACTGTGAATGTCTCTGAGTCTGAGGCTAAAGCTGCTGAAGACATTCCGGCTGCATCAGCCGACGACACCCAAGAAGAAGAACATGTCCCTACTCCCCCAACTACTGAAGAAGCTGTTCTCGAGGAGAACGTGTCTGTGCTCGACCCTCCATCTCATCAAGTGGAGGTAGAAAATCTTGAGGCTGCCACCACCAACACAAATGAAGCCAATGACGTTGTCATGGCTGAAGCAAATGTAGAGCCTGCACCAATGCCCGAAGTCAATGAAGCCATTGATGCAACTGCTCCTGAAGCCTCTGCTGTGCAGCACAACGCCTCTGCCACTGCTCCTGTTCCTGCACCTGCTGCTGGTCCTCAGTTTGATTATCATGTTGAGCACAGGCCTCAGGTACAGAAGCCAATGCCAAGATTGCCCAGGTTTCCAAGTCCTACATCAGCACCTGGATCCTTTAATGTCAACGGCTTCAAAGCAGACAACACCTTCTTCAATAGCTCCAAGAACCCCTACTCAAGGGAAAGAATATCTTCTGATCGGTTCTGGAGCTATCCGCAGTGAAGTTATTACTCATGCATTCTGTACAATCAAGGTCGCATCTTCCCTCATATGCGTCTTGACACCGAAGCAATAACTGGTCTGCCCAGCTTGGAAGAAGCGCTGGATTGCTTCAAAGAGGCTGGATTGTTGCCTTTCGTCACCGACCAAGAGCACTGGAACGAAGAGTTGCTGCTACAATTTTATGCCACTCTTCACATACGAGGCTACAACAGAGATCCGAAGACTTGGGTCCTTGAGTGGATGACTGGAAATGTTCATCAGGAAGCCAAAGCCTTTGATATCATTGAGCTCACTGGTCTGCCCACTCCTGGAGATCTCTATGAACCTGGCTGTCAGCTTCACAGTGAAGCTATGGAGAGCATCTTTCAGAAGCCTGAACCGAACA
>NC_053028.1:279043496-279092585 GCF_003073215.2 Triticum urartu
AGAGTGAGGAAGAACACAGGGCCTCATTTTCCACAATAATTGCACGGACAAGGGAATCCTTAATGCCATAAGTCGTTGTGACATATTGCTACCTCTTGAGCTTGCGTTGGATTTCCCTGAAGAGGAAAGGATGATGCAGCAGAGTAGCGTAAGTATTTCCCTCCGTTTTTGAGAACCAAGGTATCAATCCAGTAGGAGGCCACGCTCCTCATACCTGCACAAAACAATAGCTACTCGCAACCAACGCGATTAGGGGTTGTCAATCCCTTCACGGTCACTTACGAGAGTGAGATCTGATAGATATAATGTTTTTGGTATTTTTGGTATAGAGATGCAAAGTGAAAAGAAAAAGGCAAAGTAAAAAGTAAAGCAAGATTAAAGTTATGGAGATTAATATGATGAGAATAGACCCGGGGGCCATAGGTTTCACTAGTGGCTTCTCTCAAGAGCATAAGTATTCTACGGTGGTGAACAAATTACTGTTGAGCAATTGACAGAATTGAGCATAGTTATGAGAATATCTAGGCATGATCATGTATATAGGCATCACGTCCGTGACAAGTAGACCGAAACGATTCTGCATCTACTACTATTACTCCACTCATCGACCGCTATCCAGCATGCATCTAGAGTATTAAGTTAAAAACAGAGTAACGCCTTAAGCAAGATGACATGATGTAGAGAGATAAATTCATGCAATATGAAATAAACCCCATCTTGTTATCCTCGATGGCAACGATGCAATACGTGCCTTGCTGCCCCTTCTGTCACTGGGAAAGGACACCGCAAGATCGAACCCAAAGCTAAGCACTTCTCCCATGGCAAGAACTACCAATCTAGTTGGCCAAACCAAACGGATAATTCGAAGAGACTTGCAAAGATAACCAATCATACATAAAAGAATTCAGAGAAGATTCAAATATTATTCATAGATAGACTTGATCATAAACCCACAATTCATCGATCTCAACAAACACACCGCAAAAAGAAGATTACATCGAATAGATCTCCACAAGAGAGGGGGAGAACTTTGTATTGAGATCCAAAAAGAGAGAAGAAGCCATCTAGCTACTAACTATGGACCCGAAGGTCTGAGGTAAACTACTCACACTTCATCGGAGAGGCTATGATGATGTAGAAGCCCTCCGTGATGACGGCCCTCTCGGTGGAGCTCCGGAACAGGCCCCAAGATGGGATCTCGTGGATACAGAAAGTTGCGGCGGTGGAATTAGGTTTTTGGCTCCTGTTCTGATCGTTTGGGGGTACGTAGGTATATATAGGAGGAAGGAGTACGTCGGTGGAGCACCGAGGGGCCCACGAGGCAGGGGGCGCGCCGGGGCCCACCCTCGTGACCTGCCTCTTTGACTCCTTGGAGTAGGGTCCAAGTCTCCTGGATCACGTTCGGTGAGAAAATCACGTTCCCGAAGGTTTTATTCCGTTTGGACTCCGTTTGATATTCTGTTTCTCCGAAATACTGAAATAGGCAAAAAAAATAGCAATTCTGGGCTGGGCCTCCGGTTAATAGGTTAGTCCCAAAAATAATATAAAAGTGGAAAATAAAGCCCAATATAGTCCAAAACAGTAGATAATATAGCATGGAGCAATCAAAAATTATAGATACGTTGGAGACGTATCACATATCACGCTTCGCTGACTTGGCATCCATAGTACGAAAGTATTGTGTGGTGGAAAGCGCCTGGAAAACCGAAATGAAATTTTGGGATAATCCGGCTCCAAATATACACCCAGTCCGAAGTAAAAGGGTGCACTATCATAAGACACCCGAGTTAATTACAAAGAAGCAAAAACCCTCTACATGGCGTGGAACCGTATTGGAGGGATGGCTCAACGGACCCTGCAAAATTCATAGTACAGCGGATACCATACCAACATACAGCCTTAGAGCATGTTGGGTACTCCGGCAGGTGGCCAAAAGTGGTGAGGATCTTCTCATCCCAGATGCCACAGAGCACCATCCCGGGGATAACAATACGGTATTAATAGTCTTTGAATCCTTCGCATCAAATAATAGGCGCAAGCGAACACTCCGCAGCCTTGCTGAAATCTGCCACGTGGCAGTAATAAATCCATGGAGTGACACGGCTATTACCTTCAATGCCAGTGACGAACCTAAATTACGAACAGCCCGAGCACCAGCTGCACTGGTCCTCAGTCCAATTGTGGACGGCTTTCGACTCACCAAAGTACTCATGGACAACGGTAGTGGATTAAACCTCATATATGAGGAAACTCTTCAAAAAAGGGAAATAGACTGGAACCGCATTGAGCAAAGCAGCACAACCTTCAGAGGAATCATCCCCAGTCAGGAAGCACGCTGTGCTGGGAAAATCACACTAGATGTGGTATTCGGCACGCCGGAGAACTATAGGTCCGAAGAAATTACATTCCAAGTGGCCCCGTTCAGTAGCGGATTCCACGCCCTTTTAGGGCAGGAGGCGTTCATGATCTTCCAAGCCATACCCCATTACGGGTACATGAAGCTCAAAATGCCCGGGCCCAACGGAATCATCACTCTCACTAGTGATCCGGACATAGCACTCCGCGCCGAAAACAAAATAGCTGCACTGGCCCTCGAGGCATTATCCGAAGCCCTTTCGGCCAAGGAATTAACTATGCTACGCTCCACAGTGGACAGGGATGACGTGATACTTGACAAGAGATCCAAGTCCACCTCTTTTTAACTAGCGGATGAAATAGTCAAATTCCAAGTCCACCCAACGGACCCTACAAAAATAGCCTCCATCGGGGCACAATTAAAACCCGCCGTGGACGCCGCACTCCGAGAGTTCCTGCGCGAGAATTGGGACATATTCGCCTGGCACCCCTCAGACATGCCAGGAATCCCATGCAGGCTAGCCAAGCACAACCTTAATATTCTAAAGGGATTCAAGCCGGTCAAGTAGACTCTTCGGCTTTCTCTGAACCTAAGAGACAAGCTATGGGAGAGGAACTAGCCAAGTTATTGGAGGCCGGATTCATTAAAGAAATAAAACACCCGAACTGGCTAGCAAACCTGGTGATGGTACGAAAGAAGGACAAATCATGGCGCCTATGTGTCGATTTCAAGGACCTCAACAAGGCTTGCGCAAAGGATCCCTTCCCCCTCACCCGCATCGATCAAATTATCGATGCTACCGCAGGACACGATTCATTGTGTTTCCTCGACGCATACTCCGGCTACCACCAAATCAAGATGGCGGAGTCCGACCAAGCCGCAACAGCATTTATCACACCATACAGCCCCTTCTGTTTCAACACAATTCCTTTTGGGCTCAAAAACGCTGGCACAACATATCAACGCATGATTGACACATGTTTGGAGAAACAGATCGGCAAAACAGTAGTCATACGTAGATGATGTGGTCGTCAAAACCAAACACGTTGACTCTCTGATATATGACTTGAGGCTCACATTCGACAACCTCTGAACATACGACATCAAGCTCAATCCGGAAAAATGCGTTTTCGGTGTACCAGCCGAAAAGCTCTTGGGTTTCATTGTCTCCAGTAGAGGAATTGAAGCAAATCCGGCCAAAATCTGAGCTCTGTCACAGTTGGCTATCCCAACGGACCTCAAACAAATCCAGAAATTAACCGGATGTGTGGCGGCTCTAAGCCGCTTTATCTCCCGCTTAGGAGAAAAGGCATTACCCCTTTATCGCCTCCTTCGGCGCACCGAACACTTCAAGTGGACGGACGCTGCCACAGCCGGATTGGAAGAAATAAAAGCCATACTGGCAACCAACCCAATCCTGGCCGCACCAAACATCGGCGAACCAATGTTGTTATACATTGCGGCAACTCATCAGGTTGTAAGCACAGTGCTCGTCGTCGAACGAGAAACGGATGGACATAAAGTCCCGCTTCAAAAGCCGGTATATTATGTATCCACTGTCCTCACTCCATGCAAATCACGGTACCCACATTATCAAAAGATAGCCTATGCGGTATTCATGGCATCCCAGAAGCTGCGACACTACTTTCAAGCGTCACGGAGTACGGCTCGGCGACGCCTGTGATTCATGGCACTCTCCACTTCGGAATTCATAGCGGATATCTTATACGCATCCTCTATAGAAGGAGCATCCGGCGTGTACCTCGTGTTAGCTTCCGCCTCTGTGTCTGGCCCTGGAGCCTGACTGGTAGAGGCGTGATCGGCGACCTCTCTGGATATTATCCGGCGAGCGTTCTTCCTTCTAGGAAACACATGTGTTATTATGTTTTTAAAGACGACAACCACGGAGTGAGGTGTTGCATCATACCTCTGCGCCGGCGTCTTCGTCCGGACCGCCTTCCTTTTTAGCCTGTCCGGCCTTGAGACCCCTTGTTGGCGAGTCGCCGCGGGCTCGGCATGGCGTCCCGAGGGCCTTCCCTATAAAACACCGTTTGTATACGGTAGGTGAAGTGCATCAAAGGAAATCCTTTTTAAAGGTTGGGACTCCGGTCTCATTTACCTGCGAGGCTAGGAATATCCCAGGGTAGTCGGCTATAATGGCCACCATGGCGTCATCACAGCTTAGCTGATAGAAAATCATATCAATCAGCTCCATGAATATGTCCGGATCCTCTTTCAGGCCGGGGTCGAGGACCCGCTCAGGATCCACCAGTTGTGGAGGTGGGCTATTGATCTCCCCTACCGCCTTATGCAGTTCCTGCGATGAAATGACAAGGTAAATATTTATCATGAAAACAAGGGTAGGATGAAAGTAAAAAGAGCGGAAGCTCACCCAGCTTCGAGGGTTGTTCATGGACAATCCATCACGTGGCTTGCTGTGGAGGAACTCCTCTTCTTCCCCCTTATACCGATCGGATAGAATTTTTGCTAGAGCAGCAACTGAGTCCGGTCCCTTGCGCCCGTAGCGAGTGGCATCATCTTCCCCGTTGAAGTGCCACATGGGGTGGCCTCGATATTGAAGTGGCTGCACCCCCCGCATAATGCATATTGCCATAACCTCGGTTATGGTCAGTCCTGATTTGGCCAGCAACTTTATCCGGCCCATCAGATAAAATACGTCTCTATCATCTTCCTCCTGTGGGCTCCGTGGGCGCCATCTTAGGCGTTTCTTCAAAGGGGCGTTGTCGAACTTAGGAAGACCAATCCGGATAGGATCCGGGAGAGGAACATCCTCCATATAAAACCACTCCAAAGGCCAATCCTCGGGCGTCTTCTTCGGGGTACCGGATAGGTATCCGGTCCCGGCGATGCGCCATACTTCGGCTCCGCCCACTTGATATATTGATCCCCTCTGTGTACGGGGCACAAGGCAGAACAACTTCTTCCACAACGCGAAATGAGCAACCCCGATGACAAGCCAAGCAATTGTTTCATACTTTAGTAATCTCAAACCTATAAACTTTCACGCAATATATGAGCGCGAGCCATGGACATAGCACTATGGGTGGAATAGAATATAATGAGGGGGGTTATGTGGAGAAGACAAAAAGGAGAAAGTCTCACATCAACGAGGCTTATCAATGGGCTATGGAGATGCCCACCAATTGATGTTAATGCAAGGAGTAGGGATTGCCATGCAACAGATGCACTAGAGCTATAAATGTATGAAAGCTCAACAAAAGAAACTAAGTGGGTGTGCATCCAACTTGCTTGCTCACGAAGACCTAGGGCACTTGAGGAGGCCCATTGTTGGAATACACAAGCCAAGTTCTATAATGAAAATTCCCACTAGTATATGAAAGTGACAAAACAAGAGACTCTCTATCATGAAGATTACGGTGCTACTTTGCAGCACAAGTGTGGCAAAGGATAGTAACATTGTCCCTTCTCTCTTTTTCTCTCTTTTTTTATTTGGCCTTTTCTCTTTTTTTTATATGGCCTTTCTCTCTTTTTTTATAATTCCTCACTTGGGACAATGTTCTAGAAGATGATGATCATCACACTTCTATTTATTTTACAACTCGATACTAGAACAAAAGATGACTCTATATGAACGCCTCCGGCGGTGTACTGGGATATGCAATGGACCAAGAGTGACATGTATGAAAGAATTATGAATGGTGGCTTTGCCACAAATACTATGTCAACTACATGATCATGCTAAGCAATATGACAATAATGAATGTGTCATGATAAACGAAATGGTGGAAAGTTGCATGGCAATATATCTCGGAATGGCTATGGAAATGCCATAATAGGTAGGTATGGTGGCTGTTTTGAGGAGTTTGGATGCACCGGCGAAGTTTGCGCCAACTCTCAATGTGAGAAAGGGCAATGCACGGTACCGAAGAGGCTAGCAAGGATGGAAGGGTGAGAGTGCGTATAATCCATGGACTAAACATTAGTCATAAAGAACTCACATACTTATTGCAAAAATCTACAAGTCATCAAAAACCTCGGCACTACGCGCTTGCTCCTAGGGGGATAGATTGGTAGGAAAAGACTATCGCTCATCCTCGACCGCCACTCATAAGGAGGACAATCAAATAACATCTCATGTTTCAAATTTGTTACATAACGTTTACCATACGTGCATGCTACAGGGCTTGCAAACTTCAACACAAGAATTTCTCAATTTCACAACTACTCAACTAGCACGACTTTGATATTATTACCTCCATATCTCCAAACAATCATCAAGCATCAAACTTCTCTTAGTATTCAAAACACTCATAAGAAAATTTTACTAATCTTGAATACCTAGCATATTAGGATTTTAAGCAAAATTACCATGCTATTTAAGACTCTCAAAATAATATAAGTGAAGCATGAGAGATCAATAGTTTCTATAAAACAAATCCACCACCGTGCTATAAAATATATAAGTGAAGTACTAGAGCAAAACTATATAACTCAAAAGATATAAGCGAAGCACATAGAGTATTCTAACAAATTCCAAATCATGTATGGCTCTCTCAAAAGGTGTGTACAGAAAGGATGATTGTGGTAAACTAAGAAGTAAAGACTCAAATCATACAAGACGCTCCAAGCAAAACGCATATCATGTGGCGAATAAAAATATAGCTCCAAGTAAAGTTACCGATAGAAGTAGACGAAAGAGGGTATGCCTTCCGGGGCATCCCCAAGCTTTGGATTTGTAGGTGTTCCTTTTAGCTTATCTTTGGTTGGTGCCTGGGCATCCCCAATCTTAGTCTTTTGCCACTCCTTGTTCCATAATCCATCAAATCTTTACCCAAAACTTGAAAACTTCACAACGCAAAACTCAAAGTAGAAAATCTCGTGAGCTCCGTTAGAGAAAGAAAACAAAAGACCACTTCAAAGTACTATAATGAAATCATTATTTATTTATATTGGTGTTAAACCTACTGTATTACAACTTCTGTATGGTTTATAAACTATTTTACTAGCCATAGATTCATCAAAATAAGCAAACAACACATGAAAAACAGAATCTGTCAAAAACAGAACAGTCTGTGGTAATCTGTAGCTAGCGCAAGATCTGGAACCCCAAAAATTCTAAAATAAATTTCTGGACGTGAGTAATTTATCTATTAATCATATTAAAAAAGAATTAACTAAATAGTACTTCCGAAATAAAAATGGCAGAAGTTCTTGTGAGCGCTAAAGTTTCTGTTTTTTACAGCAAGTTTAACAAGACTTTCCCCAAGTCTTCCCAACGGTTCTACTTGGCACAAACACTAAATTAACACAAAAAAACACAACAAAAACAGAGGCTAGATAAATTATTTATCACTAAACAGGAGCAAAAAGCAAGGAATAAAAATAAAATTGGGTTGCCTCCCAACAAGCGCTATCGTTTAACGCCCCTAGCTAGGCATAACAAGCAAGGATAGATCTAGGTATTGCCATCTTTGGTAAGCAATCCATAAGTGGATCTCATAATATATTCATAAGGTAATTTAATTTTCTTTCTAGGAAAGTGTTCCATGTCTTTCCTTAATGGAAATTGGAATCTAATATTTCCTTCCTTCATATCAATAATTGCACCAATCGTTCTAAGGAAAGGTCTACCAAGAATAATAGGACATGAAGGATTGCAATCTATGTCAAGAACAATAAAATCTATGGGCACATAATTCATATTTACAACAATAAGAACATCATTAATTCTTCCCATAGGTTTCTTAATAGTGGAATCCGCAAGGTGCAAGTTTAGAGAACAATCATCAAAATCACGGAAACCTAACAAATCACACAAAGTCTTTGGAATCATGGAAACACTAGCACCCAAATCACATAAAGCTTAGCATTCATGATCTTTAATTTTAATTTGAATAGTTGGTTCCCACTCATCATAAAGTTTTCTAGGGATAGAAACTTCCAATTCAAGTTTTTCTTCATAAGATTGCATCAAGGCATCAACGATATGTTTAGTAAACGCTTTATTTTGACTATAAGCGTGAGGAGAATTTAGCACGGATTGCAACAAGGAAATACAATCAATCAAAGAGCAATTTTCATAGTTAAATTCCTTGAAATCCATAATAGTGGGTTTAGCAACATCTAGGGTTTTAATTTCTTCAATCCCACTTTTATCAATTTTAGCATCAAGATCAAAAAATTCCGAATTCTTGGAACGCCTTCTAGGTAAAGGTGGATCATATTCAGTCCCATCATTATCAAGATTCATATTGCAAAACAAAGATTTAATAGGGGACACATCAATAACTTTTAGATCTTCATCTTTATTTTCATAGGAACTAGAAGAACATGCTCTTATAAAGGCATCTTTCTTAGCACGCATCCTAGCGGTTCTTTCTTTGCACTCATCAATGGAAATTCTCATGGCTTTGAGAGACTCATTGATATCATGCTTAGGTGGAATAGATCTAAGTTTCAAAGAATCAACATCAAGAGAAATTCTATCAACGTTCCTAGCCAACTCATCAATCTTAAGCAATTTTTCTTCAATCAAAGCATTGAAATTCTTTTGCGAAGTAATAAATTCTTTAATATTAGATTCAAAATCAGAGGGCATCTTATTATAATTTCCATAAGAATTGTTGTAGGAATTACCATAATTATTAGAGGGATTACTAGGATAAGGCCTAGGATTGAAATTTCCTCTATACGCGTTGTTACCAAAATTGTTCCTACCAACAAAATTCACATCCATAGATTCATTATTATTATCAATCAAAGTAGACAAGGGAATATCATTAGGATCGGAAGAAACACTCTTATTAGCAAATAATTTCATAAGTTCATCCATCTTTCCACTCAAAACATTAATTTCTTCTATCGCATGCACCTTTTTATTAGTAGATCTTTCAGTATGCCATTGAGAATAATTAACCATAATATCATCTAGGAGTTTATTAGCTTCTCCTAAAGTGATTTCCATAAAAGTTCCTCCCACAGCCAAATCTAAAAGATTTCTAGAAGCAAAATTCAATCCGGCATAAAAATTTTGTATAATCATCCACAAATTCAAACCATGAGTATGGCAATTACGTATCATTAATTTCATTCTCTCCCAAGCTTGTGCAACATGTTCATGATCAAGTTGCTTAAAATTCATAATATTGTTTCTAAGGGATATGATCTTAGCGGGAGGAAAATACTTAGAGATAAAAGCATCTTTGCACTTATTCCATGAATCAATACTATTTTTAGGCAAAGACGAAAACCAAGCTTTAGCACGATCTGTAAGCGAAAAAGGAAATAGCTTCAATTTAACAATATCATTATCCACATCTTTCTTCTTTTGCATATCACACAAATCAACGAAGCTATTTAGATGGGTAGCGGCATCTTCACTAGGAAGGCCGGAAAAACGGATCTTTCATGACAAGATTCAGCATCGGTAAGCGGAGTAATCAGAGTGTTAATAAAATCATTATTGTTGGTATTGGTGAAGTCACACAATTTAGTGTTATCTTGAGCCATCATGACAAGCAAGCAAACTAACACACAAGCAAAAAAAGCAGCAGGCAAAAAGAGGCAAACGGGAAAGAGAAGGAGGATAGAGAGAGAGGACGAATAAAACGACAAGGGTGTGAGTGGGGGAGAGGAAAACGAGAGGCAAATGGCAAATAATGTAATGCGGGAGATAAGGGTATGTGATGGGTACTTGGTATATTGACTTTTGCGTAGACCTCCCCGGCAACGGCGCCAGAAATCCTTCTTGCTACCTCTGAGCACTGCGTTGGTTTTCCCCGAAGAGGAAGGGATGATGCAGCAAAGTAGCATAAGTATTTCCCTCAGTTTTTGAGAACCAAGGTATCATCCAGTAGGAGGCTACGCGCCAGTCCCTCGTACCTGCACCAAAACAAATAAATCCTCCACCAACGCGATAAGGGGTTGTCAATCCCTACACGGCCACTTACGAGAGTGAGATCTGATAGATATGATAAGATAATATTTTTGGTATTTTTGTGATAAAGATGCAAAGTAAAATAAAAGCAAAGTAAAAGCAAAGGAAATAACTAAGTATTGGAGATTAATATGATGAAGATAGACCCGGGGGCCATAGGTTTCACTAGTGGCTTCTCTCGAGAGCATAAGTATTCTATGGTGGGTGAACAAATTACTATTGAGCAATTGGCAGAATTGAGCATTATTATGAGAATATCTAGGTATGATCATGTATATAGGCATCACGTCCGAGACAAGTAGACCGACTCCTGCCTGCATCTACTACTATTACTCCACTCATCGACCGCTATCCAGCATGCATCTAGAGTATTAAGTTAATGAAAACAGAGTAACGCCTTAAGGAAGATGACATGATGTAGAGGGATAAACTCATGCAATATGATGAAAACCCCATCTTGTTATCCTCGATGGCAACAATACAACACGTGCCTTGCTGCCCCTACTGTCACTGGGAAAGGACACCGCAAGATTGAACCCAAAGCTAAGCACTTCTCCCATTGCAAGAAAGATCAATCTAGTAGGCCAAACCAAACTGAGAATTCGAAGAGACTTGCAAAGATAACCAATCATACATAAAATAATTCATAGAAGATTCAAATTGTAATTCATAGATAGACTTGATCATAAACCCACAATTCATCGGTCTCAACAAACACACCGCAAAAACAAGATTACATCGAATAGATCTCCACGAGAGGAGGGGGAACATTGTATTGAGATCCAGAAAAAAGAGAAGAAGCCATCTAGCTACTAACTATGGACCCGTAGGTCTGAGGTAAACTAATCACACTTCATCGGAGGGGCTATGGTGATGTTGTAGAAGCCCTCCGTGATCGATGCCCCCTCCGGCGGAGCTCTGGAACAGGCCCCAAGATGGGATCTCGTGGATGCAGAAAGTTGCGGCTGTGGAATTAGGGTTTTGGCTCCGTATATGATCGTTTGGGGGTACGTAGGTATATATAGGAGGAAGGAGTACGCTGGTGGAGCAACAAGGGGCCCACGAGGGTGGAGGGCACGCCTGGAGGGGGGGTAGGCGCGCCCCCTACCTCGTGGCCTCCTCTTTTGTTTCTTGACGTAGGGTCCAAGTCCCCTGGATCACGTTCGGTGAGAAAATCACGTTCCCAAAGGTTTCATTCCGTTTGGACTCCATTTGATATTCCTTTTCTTCGAAACCCTGAAATAGGCAAAAAAAAACAACGATTCTGGGTTGGCCCTCCGGTTAATAGGTTAGTCCCAAAAATAATATAGAAGTGGATAATAAATCTCAATAATGTCCAAAACAGTAGATAATATAGCATGGAGCAATCAAAAATTATAGATACGTTGGAGATGTATCAATGTAGGGTTCGGGTAGGCGTGAATGGCCTCCCACGGAACAAGGTACTTGCTGATACGTCTCCAACGTATCTATAATTTTTGATTGTTCCATGCTATATTATGTTCTGTTTTGGAAGTTTATGGGTTTTATTATACACTTTTATATCATTTTTGGGACTAACCTATTAACCCAGAGCCCAGTGCGAGTTTCTGTTTTTACCTTGTTTTAGGGTTTCGAAGAAAAGGAAAATCAAACGGAGTCCAATCGACCTGAAACTTCACGGAACTCATTTTTGGAAGGAAAGAAGCCCAGAAGACTTGAAGTGCACGTAAGGGAAGCTTCGAGGAGGCCACGAGGTAGGGGGCGCGCCCACCCACCCTGGGCGCGCCCTCCACCCTCGTGGGCCCCTTGTGCTAAAGGAAATATGCCCTAGAGGCAATAATAAAGTTATTATTTATTTCCTTATATCATGATAAATGTTTATTATTCATGCTAGAATTGTATTAACCGGAAAATAATACTTGTGTGAATACATAGACAAACAAAGTGTCACTAGTATGCCTCTACTTGACTAGCTCGTTAATCGAAGATGGTTATGTTTCCTAACCATAAACAAAAGAGTTGTTATTTGATTAACGGGATCACATCATTAGGAGAATGATGTGATTGACATGACCCGTTCCATTAGCTTAGCACCCGATCGTTTAGTATGTTGCTATTGCTTTCTTCATGACTTATACATGTTCCTATGACTATGAGATTATGCAACTCCCGTTTGCCGGAGGAACACTTTGTGTTCTACCAAACGTCACAACGTAACTGGGTGATTATAAAGGAGCTCTACAGGTGTCTCCAAAGGTACATGTTGGGTTGGCGTATTTCGAGATTAGGATTTGTCACTCCGATTGTCGGAGAGGTATCTCTGGGCCCTCTTGGTAATGCACATCACATAAGCCTTGCAAGCATTGCAACTAATGAGTTAGTTGTGAGATGATGTATTACAGAACGAGTAAAGAGACTTGCCCGTAACGAGATTGAACTAGGTATTAAGATACCGACGATCGAATCTCGGGCAAGTAACATACCGATGACAAAGGGAACAACGTATGTTGTTATGCGGTCTGACCGATAAAGATCTTCGTAGAATATGTGGGAGCCAATATGAGCATCCAGGTTCCGCTATTGGTTATTGACTGGAGACGTGTCTCGGTCATGTCTACATTGTTCTCGAACCCGTAGGGTCCGCACGCTTAAGGTTTCAATGACAGTTATATTATGAGTTTGTGAGTTTTGATGTACCGAAGGAGTTCGGAGTCCCAGATGAGATCGGGGACATGACGAGGAGTCTCGAAATGGTCGAGACGTGAAGATCGATATATTGGACGACTATATTCGGACATCGGAAAGGTTCCGAGTGATTCGGGTATTTTTTTTGGAGTACCGAAGAGTTACGGGAATATGTATTGGGCCTTATTGGGCCATACGGGAAAGAAGAAAAAGGGCCCAAGGGTGGCCGCACCCCTCCCCTTGGTCTGGTCCGAATTGGACTAGGGAAGGGGGGCGCCCCCTTCCTTCCTTCTCCTTTTCCCTTCCTCTTTTCCTATTCCATATGGGAGGTGGAATCCTACTAGGACTAGGGAGTCCTAGTAGGACTCCACACTTGGCGTGCCCCCTCCTAGGGCCGGCCTCCTCCTCCTTGCTCCTTTATATACGGGGGCAGGGGGCACCTCTAGACACAAGTTGATCCACGTGATCATATTCTTAGCCGTGTGCGGTGCCCCCTTCCACCATAATCCTCGATAATATTGTAGCGGTGCTTAGGCGAAGCCCTGCGACGGTAGTACATCAAGATCGTCACCACGCCGTCGTGCTGACGGAACTCTTCCCCGACACTTTGCTGGATCGGAGTCCGGGGATCGTCATCGAGCTGAACGTGTGCTAAAACTCGGAGGTGCCGTAGTTTCGGTGCTTGATCGGTCGGGCCGTGAAGACGTACGACTACATCAACCGCGTTGTGCTAACGCTTCCACTGTCGGTCTACAAGGGTACGTAGATCACACTCTCCCCTCTCGTTGCTATGCATCACCATGATCTTGCGTGTGCGTAGGAAATTTTTGAAATTACTACGTTCCCCAACAGTGGCATCCGAGCCTAGGTTTTATGTGTTGATGTTATATGCACGAGTAGAACACAAGTGAGTTGTGGGCGATATAAGTCATACTGCTTACCAGCATGTCATACTTTGGTTCGGCGGTATTGTTGGACGAAGCGGCCCGGACCGACATTACGCGTACGCTTACGCGAGACCGGTTCTCCCGACGTGCTTTGCACATAGGTGGCTGCGGGTGACAGTTTCTCCAACTTTAGTTGAACCGAGTGTGGCTACGCCCGGTCCTTGCGAAGGTTAAAACAGCACCAATTTGACAAACTATCGTTGTGGTTTTGATACGTAGGTAAGATTGGTTCTTGCTTAAGCCAATAGCAGCCACGTAAAACTTGCAACAAACAAAGTAGAGGACGTCTAACTTGTTTTTGCAGGGCATGTTGTGATGTGATATGGTCAAGACATGATCCTGAATTTTATTGTATGAGATGATCATGTTTTGTAACCGAGTTATCGGCAACTGGCAGGAGCCATATGGTTGTCGCTTTATTGTATGCAATGCAATCGCGCTGTAATGCTCTACTTTATCACTAAGCGGTAGCGATAGTCGTGGAAGCACAAGATTGGCGAGATGACAACGATCCTACGATGGTGATCAAGGTGTCACGCCGGTGACGATGGTGATCATGAAGGTACTTCGGAGATGGAGATCACAAGCACAAGATGATGATGGCCATATCATATCACTTATATTGATTGCATGTGATGTTTATCTTTTATGCATCTTATCTTGCTTTGATTGACGGTAGCATTATAAGATGATCTCTCACTAATTATCAAGAAGTGTTCTCCCTGAGTATGCACCGTTGCCAAAGTTCTCGTGCCGATGATGAGACACCACGTGATGATCGTTGTGATAGGCTCTACGTTCAATACAACGGGTGCAAAACAGTTGCACACGCGGAATACTCAGGTTATACTTGACGAGCCAAGCATATACAGATATGGCCTCGGAACACGGAGACCGAAAGGTCGAGCGTGAACATATAGTAGATATGATCAACATAGTGATGTTCACCAATGAAACTACTCCATCTCACGTGATGATCGGACATGGTTTAGTTGATTTGGATCACGTAATCACTTAGAGGATTAGAGGGATGTCTATCTAAGTGGGAGTTCTTAAGTAATATGATTAATTGAACTTAAATTTATCATGAACTTAGTCCTAGTAGTATTTTGCAAATTATGTTGTAGATCAATAGCTCGCGTTGTTGCTTCCCTGTGTTTATTTTGATATGTTCCTAGAGAAAATTGTGTTGAAAGATGTTAGTAGCAATGATGCGGATTGGACTGTGATCTGAGGTTTATCCTCATTGCTGCACAGAAGAATTATGTCCTTGATGCACCGCTAGGTGACGGACCTATTGCAGGAGCAGATGCAGACGTTATGAACGTTTGGCTAGCTCAATATGATGACTACTTGATAGTTTAGTGCACCATGCTTAATGCTTAGAATCGGGACTTCAAAGACGTTTTGAACGTCATGGAGCATATGAGATGTTCCAGGAGTTGAAGTTAATATTTCAAGCAAATACCCGAGTTGAGAGATATGAAGTCTCCAACAAGTTCTATAGCTAAAAGATGAGGAGAATAGCTCAAGCAGTGAGCATGTGCTCAGATTGTCTGGGTACTACAATCGCTTGAATAAAGTGGGAGTTAATCTTCCAGATAATAGTGATTGACAGAATTCTCTAGTCACCATCACCAAGTTAGTAGAACTTCGTGATGAACTATAATATGCAAGGGATAACGAAAACGATTCCCAAGCTCTTCGTGATGCTGAAATCGACGAAGGTAGAAATCAAGAAAAACATCAAGTGTTGATGGTAGACAAGACCACTAGTTTCAAGAAAAGGGCAAGGAAGAAGGGGAACTTCAAGAAGAACAGCAAGCAAGTTGCTGCTCAAGTGAAGAAGCCCAAGTCTGGTCCTAAGCCTGAGACTAAGTGTTTCTACTGCAAAGGGACTGGTCACTGGAAGCGGAACTACCCCAAGTGATTGGCGATAAGAAGGATGGCAAAGTGAACATAAGTATATTTGATATACATGTTATTGATGTGTACTTTACTAGTGTTTATAGCAACCCCTCAGTATTTGATATTAAGTTCAGTTGCTAAGATTAGTAACTCGAAACGGGAGTTGCAGAATAAACAGAGACTAGTTAAGGGTGAAGTGACGATGTGTGTTGGAAGTGGTTCCAAGATTGATATGATCATCATCGCACACTCCCTATACTTTCGGGATTAGTGTTTGAACCTGAATAAGTGTTATTTGGTGTTTGCGTTGAGCATGAATATGATTTGATCATGTTTATTGTAATACGGTTATTCATTTAAGTAAGAGAATAAATTGTTGTTCTGTTTACATGAATAAAACCTTATATGGTTACACACCCAATGAAAATAGTTCGTTGGATCTCGATCGTAGTGATACACATAATCATAATATTGAAACCAAAAGATGCAAAGTTAATAATGATAGTGCAACTTATTTGTAGCACTGCCGTTTAGGTCATATTGGTGTAAAGCGCATGAAGAAACTCCATGCTGATGGGCTTTTGGAATCACTTGATTATGAATCAGTTGATGCTTGCGAACCATGCCTCATGGGCAAGATGACTAAGACTCTGTTCTTGGAACAATGGAGCGAAGCAACAGATGTGTTGGAAATCATACATACTGATGTATGTGGTCCGATGAATATTGAGGCTCGCGACAGGTATCATTATTTTCTGATCTTCACAGATGATTTGAGCAGATATGGTATATCTACTTGATGAAACATAAGTCTGAAACATTTGAAAAGTTCAAAGAATTTCAGAGTGAAGTGGAAAATCATCGTAACAAGAAAATAAAGTTTCTACGATCTGATCGCGGAGACAAATATTTGAGTTACGAGTTTGGTCTTCAATTAAAACAATGTGGAATAGTTTCACAAACTCATGCCACATGGAACACCAGCATAATGTGTGTGTCCGAACGTCATAACCGTACTTTATTGGATATAGTGCAATCTATGATGTCTCTTACCGATCTACCACTATCGTTTTGGGGTTATGCATTAGAGTCAGCTGCATTCACGTTAAAGGGCACCATCTAAATCTGTTGAGACGACACCGTATGAACTGTGGTTTGGCAAGAAACCAAAGTTGTCGTTTCTTAAAGTTTGTTGCAATGCTTATGTGAAAAAGTTTCATCCTGATAAGCTCAAACCCAAATCGGAAAAGTGTGTCTTCATAGGATACCCAAAAAGTTACTGTTGGGTACACCTTCTATCACAGATCCAAAGGCAAGACATTCGTTGCTAAGAATGGATCATTTCTAGAGAAGGAGGTTCTCTCGAAAGAAGTGAGTGGGAGGAAAGTAGAACTTGATAAGGTAATTGTACCTTCTCCCTTATTGGAAAGTAGTTCATCACAGAAATCTGTTCCTGTGACTACTACACCAATTAGTGAGGAAGCTAATGATGATGATCATGTAACTTCAGATCAAGTTACTACCGAATCTCGTAGGTAAACCAGAGTGAGATCCGCACCAGAGTGGTACGGTAATCCTGTTCTGGAGGTCATGCTACTTGACCATGACGAACCTTACGAACTATGAAGAAGCGATGATGAGCCCAGATTCCGCGAAATGGTTTGAGGCCATGAAATCTGAGATATGATCCATGTATGAGAACAAAGTATGGACTTTGATGGATTTGCCCGATGATCGGCAAGCCATAGAAAATAAATGGATCTTCAAGAGGAAGACGGACGCTGATAGTAGTGTTACTATCTACAAAGCTAGAATTGTCGCAAAAAGGTTTTCGACAAGTTCAAGGTGTTGACTACGATGAGAGTTTCTCACTCGTATCTATGCTTAAGTCTGTCCGAATCATGTTAGCAATTGCCGCATTTTATGAAATCTGGCAAATGGATAAACAAAACTGCATTCCTTAATGGATTTATTAAAGAAGAGTTGTATATGATACAACCAGAAGGTTTTGTCAATCCTAAAGGTGCTAACAAAATGTGCAAGCTCCAGCGATCCATCTATGGACTGGTGCAAGCATCTCGGAGTTGGAATAAACGCTTTGATAGTATGATCAAAGCATATAGTTTTATACAGACTTGCAGTGAAGCCTGTATTTACAAGAAAGTGAGTGGGAGCACTACATCATTTCTAATAAGTATATGTGAATGACATATTGTTGATCGGAAATAATGTAGAATTATTCTGCAAAGCATAAAGGAGTATTTTGAAAGAAGTTTTTCAAAGAAATACCTCGGTGAAGCTGCTTACATATTAAGCATCAAGATCTATAGAGATAGATCAAGACGCTTGATAAGTTTTTTCAATGAGTACATACCTTGACAATATTTTGAAGTAGTTCAAAATGGAACAGTCAAAGAAAAGAGTTCTTGGCTGTGTTACAAGGTGTGAAATTGAGTAAGACTCAAAGCCCGACCACGGCAGAAGATAGAAAGAGAATGAAAGTCATTCCCTATGCCTCAGCCATAGATTCTATAAAGTATGCCATGCTGTGTACCAGATCTATTGTATACCCTACACTGTGTTAAGCAAGGGAGTACAATAGTGATCTAAGAGTAGATCACTGGACAGCGGTCAAAATTATCCTTAGTGGAAGAAGGAAATATTTCTCAATTATGGAGGTGACAAAAGGTTCGTCGTAAAAAGTTACGTCGATGCAAGTTTTGACACAGATCTGGATGACTCTAAGTCTCGATCTAGATACATATTGAAAGTGGGAGCAATAAGCTAGAGTAGCTCCGTGCAGAGCATTGTTGACATAGAATATTCGCAAAATACTTACGGATCTGAATATAGCAGACCCGTGACTAAAATTATCTCACAAGCAAAACATGATCACACCTTAGTACTCTTTGGGTGTTAATCACACAGCGATGTGAACTAGATTACTGACTCTAGTAAACCCTTTGGGTGTTGGTCACATATCGATGTGGACTATGGGTGTTAATCACATGGTGATGTGAACTATTGTATTAAATCACATGGCGATGTGAACTAGATTATTGACTCTAGTGCAAGTGGGAGACTGAAGGAAATATGCCCTAGAGGCAATAATAAAGTTATTATTTATTTCCTTATATCATGATAAATGTTTATTATTCATGCTAGAATTGTATTAACCGGAAACATAATTACATGTGTGAATACATAGACAAACAGAGTGTCACTAGTATGCCTCTACTTGACTAGCTCGTTAATCAAAGATGGTTATGTTTCCTAACCATGGACAAAGAGTTGTTATTTGATTAACGGGATCACATCATTAGTTGAATGATCTGATTGACATGACCCATTCCATTAGCTTAGCACCCGATCGTTTAGTATGTTGCTATTGCTTTCTTCATGACTTATACATGTTCCTATGACTATGAGATTATGCAACTCCCGTGTGCCGGAGGAACACTTTGTGTGCTACCAAACGTCACAACGTAACTGGGTGATTATAAAGGTGCTCTATAGGTGTCTCCAAAGGTACATGTTGGGTTGGCGTATTTCAAGATTGGGATTTGTCACTCCGATCGTCGGAGAGGTATCTCTGGGCCCTCTCGGTAATACACATCACTGAAGCCTTGCAAGCATTGCAACTAATGAGTTAGTTGCGGGATGATGTATTACGGAACGAGTAAACAGACTTGCCAGTAACGAGATTGAACTAGGTATTGAGATACCGACAATCGAATCTCGGGCAAGTAACATACCGATGACAAAGGGAACAACGTATGTTGTTATGCGGTCTGACCGATAAAGATCTTCGTAGAATATGTAGGAGCCAATATGGGCATCCAGGTCCCGCTATTGTTTATTGACCGGAGACGTGTCTCAGTCATGTCTACATTGTTCTCGAACCCGTAGGGTCCGCACGCTTAAGGTTTCGATGACAGTTATATTATGAGTTTATGAGTTTTGATGTACCGAAGGAGTTCGGAGTCCCGGATGAGATCGGGGACATGACGAGGAGTCTCGAAATGGTCGAGACGTAAAGATCGATATATTGGACGACTATATTCGGACATCGGAAAGGTTCCGAGTGATTCGGGTATTTTTCGGAGTACCGGGTAGTTACGGGAGAAGCAATGGGCCTTGATGGGCTTTAGTGGGAAGAGGAGAAAGGGCCAAGGGGCTGCTGCGCCCCCTCCCCTCTAGTCCGAATTGGACTAGGGAAAAGGGGGCCGGCCACCTTTCCTTCTCCTCTACTTCCTTCTCCCTTCCTCCCTCTTGGTGGACTCCTACTAGGACTTGGAGTCCTAGTAGGACTCCACATCCTGGCCGCACCAATTGCCTTGGCCGGCCTCCTCCTCCTCCATCCTTTATATACTGAGGCAAGGGGCACCCCATGACACAAGTTGATCTTCGTGATCGTTCCTTAGCCGTGTGCGGTGCCCCCCTCCACCATATTCCACCTCGGTCATATTGTAGCGGTGCTAGGCGAAGCCCTGCGACGGTAGTACATCAAGATCGTCACCACGCCGTCGTGCTGACGGAACTCTTCCCCGACACTTTGCTGGATCGGAGTCCGGGGATCGTCATCGAGCTGAACGTGTGCTAAAACTCGGAGGTGCCGTAGTTTCGGTGCTTGATCGGTCGGGCCGTGGAGACGTACGACTACATCAACCAAACGCTTCCGTTGTCGATCTACAAGGGTACGTAGATCACACTCTCCCCTCTCGTTGCTATGCATCACCATGATCTTGCGTGTGCGTAGGAAAATTTTGAAATTGCTACATTCCCCAACAGTGGTCACTAGAAGCGGAACTGCCCCAAGTATTTGGCGGATAAGAAGGATGGCAAGGTGAACAAAGGTATATGTGATATACATGTTATTGATGTGTACCTTACTAATGCTCGCAGTAGTGCCCGGGGATTTGATACTGGGTCTGTTGCTAATATTTGCAACTCGAAACATGGACTACTGATTAAGCGAAGATTGGCTAAGGACGAGGTGACAATGAGCGTGGGAAATGGTTCCATAGTCGATGTGATCGCAGTTGGCACGCTACCTCTACATCTACCTTCGGGATTAGTTTTAGACCTGACTAATTGTTATTTGGTGCCAGCGTTAAGCATGAACATTATATCTGGATCTTGTTTGATGCGAGACGGTTATTCATTTAAATCAGAGAATAATGGTTGTTCTATTTATATGACTAATATCTTTTATGGTCATGCACCCTTGAAGAGTGGTCTATTTTTGTTGAATCTCGATAGTAGTGACACACATCTATCATTCTTAAGAAGTTGCTCCTCACTTCTCCATATTCTCTAGACGTGCACACTGTCCACATCAGCGGATTGCCACGTCATTTTTTAGTTTTCAAAATTACCCAATCACTCTTATTACCACTCCTTACCCTGTGGTCACGGTGGTGGAAAAAAGACCTGCTTTTCCCCTCACCTACCGCCCGCAAGGCCCTCCCATAGGATCCACCCAGCCCAGCGTCGGTGCTCACCGCTCGGAAAAAATGCTCACCGCACAAAAAAAACCTTCCGAAAATCCAGCCCTCTCCCCTTGAGGAAAAAATACCAAATCAACTCGGCATTTATGATTCCCAATGCAGACCCTCGCATCTTCCTAACGAAACAGATTCAACTTTCTCTTCGTCTTCTCCAACCTTCATCAAATCCCATTGTGTTATTTTTTGTAACCGAAACGAATAGGTTTTCTTCTCCCTCCATCAAATCCCACTACTTTAGCAATTTAGTTGCTCTTCCATCTGGTATTTATTTTCACTCACATGCGCGCAATTTGGCAGGGTGTGGCAGTGAGCGATGGTGAAAGGCGTTCCTCCTCGGCGATGAGGTACCCCGGTGACCGTCCCTGCCCTGCCTCTGGCTTCCCTATCGTAGGTGCCCCAGCCATGGAAGAACAATGCCTTGCGGAGGATGCAGCCGCGCCGGGATCGGCCCTAGGTCCCCACCCACCCTCGGCGAGTGCCTCACGGTCTCCCCACGCCTATGGTCAGACTCTCCTCGAAGCTCCCTCATGTCCTTGCTCTGCTTCGAACCGTCCTAGCGTCGGCCCCCTCGGATACATTGGACACGGCCATCCCCGGCGTGGCCCAGTTCCAGCGTGATCGGGAAGGGGGAGCTCCCTCATGTCGTTGTTGTGCACCCTCATTGTGGCGGCGGCCTTGGACGCGCCTGATGCGGCAATCACCATCGCGCCTGATGTGACCCTTTCCAATCCCCTCCCCCCGCCTCCCCTACTAAATTAGTCAAACCTTTTGTTGTTCATAGTAGTACTGAACTACTGATCCAGATCACCTCACGGCGTGTCCATGAATCCCATTAATTAAATAATGGACGGGGTGGCTTATTCTTCTTCTCCCATGTAACTGTGCAGGTTTATACTGAATTCGCCAGAACTTCCGCGTAATCCCATCAACAAGTTGATAGGTTTGGTAAAACTCCAAGTATGTGTATTGATTATTCAGAGGTTCGTTTCAGTACAATTTCCTTTTTGGACCAAAATCCTTTGGTTAGTTTTAGATTATTAGCAGTTTGTTTGTAAATTTGTTGTGTTTTGTCAACCAATATGTGAATCATGCTTGTCACCACACTCAGTCATGAATCTGTATTACTAACCATGAGATTTACCAATCAGATGTCTCTTATAACATGGTAGTTAAGCCCACTTCCTTCTTAGCAAATAGGACATTTGCACACAAAGTTTCTATGTAAAAAATTGTAACATGGTTCTGCTGCAACACGTACCATGTTCCTCATGTCTCCATTCTCGCACTTCCTCTACTCTGTTGCTTCTTCACTATATCATGCAGTTGGCCTGTTGAATATGTTTGTCTTGCCTTCCTTGAGCATGTTCAGAGATGGGTGGATGTTTCTGTTATGAGACACACCTGTTATGTGTTAGCATTTTCCCCCATACTTAATATATCTGCACATTATTAGCTAGATCGATTGTATAAGTCAGTTTGTTACAACAATGTGAAGTTTGATTGGCACGCGTAACAAAATGAAGCGACCATTATTCCATTAGTTGACTACAGGTTTCTAATAAATATTTTTATTGAGGCCCTCTGTTCATAAGACTGCACAAAATGGATATCCCAGAAAGTTCTTCATAGGGTCGTGCTATTCGACCAGTCCCTTTGACCAGCCCCAGTGCAGCTGCTAAGAACTACTACATGCATATGCAACTTAATAGGGTTAGTTAGGTTCTTGAAGCCACCTAAAATCTTTAGTCCCGCGGTAAGCATGATATCTATTGATTTATCTACAGCTCATTTTAGCATCACGTTCTTGGTATCAATCAGACCTATACCTCTTAACATGATGTTCACTAACTCAACAGTCAAAAGAATAATTCAGATAATCTTTGCAAGCACCAAATTTGACATTTATCCGTAATCGTAAGCTTTTGTCGTTCCCATCTATCAGGGACTACCTTTGAAATCAATGACATTGTGGGATTTATTTTGGCATGAAGGGCATGTTAACATAGTCACAGAGATAGACACACTTATGATAGAACTTGTGTTGTCGAGGAAGGATCCTTCTACTGGCATTTAGATTTGAGGAGATGTTCTTGAGAAAAGTTGACAACCAATATTCATTTTTACTACTATTTTCTTAGTTACATGTATAAAACGGAGTAATAGCTTCTTGGAGTTTGAAAGAAGAAATCATATTTATGAGATATTTATGCCCTTTATCTTTCTTTTCTATGATATACTTCGTTCTACTTTATTATGCCTTCTGCTGGCTACTGCAGATGCTTAATATGCATATTGTCACTGATTCTTGGTCGTAGTCATTGCCACACATGTGGGATCTTTAGGAAATTTCCACAACATCCTAACCTTATTTTTGGTACAATTAATTAATACAAAATTCCGCAGCAATGTTGAGGTATTGTAATATAATATCCAATTATTATCATCTTATTGACTAGCATGTTACTCGAATAATATGTAATAAATTTCCGCAGCAACGCGTGGGGTATCATCTAGTATTCATAATATTGAAGCCAAAAAGATGCAGAGTTGATAATGATAGTGCACTTATTTGTGCACTACCGCGTTGGGTCATATTGGTGTAAGCGCATGAAGGAAACTCCATTCTGATGGACTTTTTGGAAATCACTTGATTATGAATCACTGGTACTTGTGAACCATGCCTCATGCAAGATGACTAAACGCCATTCTCCGAACAATGGAGCGAGCAACAGATTGTTGGGAAATCATACATACTGATGTATGTGGTCCGATGAATATTGCTCGCGGCGGGTATCATTATTCTCACCTTCACAGATGATTTGAGGCAGATATGGGTATATCTACTTGATGAAACATAAGGTCTGAAATATTTGAGAAGTTCAAAGAATTTCAGAGTGAAGTGGAAAATCATCGTAACAAGAAAATAAAGTTTCTACGATCTGATCGGTGAGAGGAGAATATTTGAGTACGAGTTTGGCCTTCATTTGAAACAATGCGGAATAGTTTCGCAACTCACGTCACCCGGAACACCACATCGTAATGGTGTGTCCAAACATCGTAATCGTACTTTACTAGATATGGTGCGATCTATGATGTCTCTTACTGAGTTTCCGCTATCATTTTGGGGTTATGCTTTAGAGACGGTTGCATTCACATTAAATAGGGCACCATCAAAATCCATTGAGACGACACCTTATGAACTATGGTTTGGCAAGAAACCAAAGTTGTCGTTTCTTAAAGTTTGAGGCTGCGATGCTTATGTGAAAAAGCTTCAACCTGATAAGCTCGAACCCAATTCGGAGAAATGTGTCTTCATAGGATATCCAAAGGAAACTATTGGGTACACCTTCTATCATAGATCCAAAGGCAAGATATTCCTTGCTAAGAATGGATCCTTTCTAGAGAAGGAGTTTCTCTCGAAAGAAGTGAGTGGGAGGAAAGTAGAACTTGATGAGGTAAACTATACCTACTCCCTTATTGGAAAGTAGTTCATCACAGAAACTGGTTCCTATGACATCTACATCAATTAGTGAGGAAGCTAATGATGATGATCATGAACCTTCAGATCAAAGTTACTACCGAACCTCGTAGGTTGATACGTCTCCAACGTGTCTATAATTTTTGATTGCTCCATGCTATATTATCTACTGTTTTGGACTATATTGGGTTTATTTTCCACTTTTATATTATTTTTGGGACTAACCTATTAACCGGAGGCCCAGCCCAGAATTGTGTTTTTTGCCTATTTCAGTGTTTCGAAGATAACGGAATATCAAACGGAGTCCAAACGGAATAAAATCTTCGGGAACGTGATTTTCTCACCGAACGTGATCCAGGAGACTTGGACCCTGCTCCAAGGAACAAAAGAGGCGGTCACGAGGGTGGGGGCCCCCCCTAGGGCGCACCCCCTGCCTCGTGGGCCCCTCGTTGCTCCTCCGGCGTACTTCTTCCTCCTATATATACACACGTACCCCCAAACAATCAGGAGAGCCAAAAACCTAATTCCACCGCCGCAACTTTCTGTATCCACGAGATCCCATCTTGGGGCCTGTTCCGGAGCTCCGCCGGAAGAGGGCCGTCATCACGAGGGCTTCTACATCATCATAGCCTCTCCGATGAAGTGTGAGTAGTTTACCTCAGACCTTCGGGTCCATAGTTAGTAGCTAGATGGCTTCTTCTCTCTCTTTGAATCTCAATACAAAGTTCTCCCCCTCTCTTGTGGAGATCTATTCGATGTAATCTTCTTTTTGCGGTGTGTTTGTTGAGACCGATGAATTGTGGGTTTATGATCAAGTCTATCTATGAATAATATTTGAATCTTCTCTGAATTCTTTTATGTATGATTGGTTATCTTTGCAAGTCTCTTCAAATTATCCGTTTGGTTTGGCCAACTAGATTGGTAGTTCTTGCCATGGGAGAAGTGCTTAGCTTTGGGTTCGATCTTGCGGTGTCCTTACCCAGTGACAGAAGGGGCAGCAAGGCACATATTGTATCGTTGCCATCGAGGATAACAAGATGGGGTTTATTTCATATTGCATGAATTTATCTCTCTACATCATGTCATCTTGCTTAAGGCGTTACTCTGTTTTTAACTTAATACTCTAGATGCATGCTGGATAGCGGTCGATGAGTGGAGTAATAGTAGTAGATGCAGAATCGTTATGATCTACTTGTCACGAACGTGATGCCTATATACATGATCATGCCTAGATATTCTCATAATTATGCACAATTCTATCAATTGCTTAAGAGTAATTTGTTCACCCACCGTAGAATACTTATGCTCTTGAGAGAAGCCACTAGTGAAACCTATGGCCCCCGGGTCTATTCTCATCATATCAATCTCCATCACTTTAATCTTGCTTTGCTTTTTATTTTGCTTTTACTTTTTACTTTGCATCTTTATATCAAAAATACCAAAAATATTCTATCTATCAGATCTCACTCTCGTAAGTGACCGTGAAGGGCTTGACAACCCCTAATCGCGTTGGTTGCGAGTAGCTATCGCTTTGTGCAGGTACGAGGGACTTGAGCGCTCCTACTCTGCTGATTCATCACCTTCTCTTGGGAAACCACGCACTCAAGACTAGCATAGGTCAACCAGAGTAAGATCCGCACCAGAGTGGTACGGTAATCCAGTTCTGGAGGTCATGTTACTTGACCATGACAAACCTATGAACTATGAGGAAGCGATGATGAGCCCAGATTCCGCGAAATGGCTTGAGGCCATGAAATCTGAGATGGGATCCATGTATGAGAACAAAGTGTGGGCTTTGGTTGAATTGCCCGATGATCGACAAGCCATCGAGAATAAATGGATCTTCAAGAAGAAGACTAACGCTGACGGTAATGTTACTGTCTACAAGGCTCGACTTGTTGCGAAAGGTTTTCGACAAGTTCAAGGAGTTGACTACGATGAGACATTCTCACCCGTAGCGATGCTTAAGTTCGTCCCAATCATGTTAGCAATTGCTGCATTTTATGATTATGAAATTTGGCAAATGGATGTAAAGACTGCATTCCTGAATGGATTTCTAGAAGAAGAGTTGTATATGATGCAACCTGAAGGTTTTATCGATCCAAAGGATGCTAACAAAGTGTGCAAGCTCCAGCGATCCATTTATGGACTGGTGCAAGCATCTCGGAGTTGGAATAAACGTTTTGATAGTGTGATCAAAGCATATGGTTTTATACAGACCTTTGGAGTAGCCTGTATTTACAAGAAAGTGAGTGGGAGCTCTGTAGCATTTCTAATATTATATGTAGATGACATATTGTTGATTGGAGATGATATAGAATTTCTGGATAGCATAAAAGGATGCTTGAACAAGAGTTTTTCAATGAAAGACCTCGATGAAGCTGCTTATATATTGGGCATCAAGATCTATAGAGATGGATCAAGACTCTTGATTGGACTTTCACAAAGCACATACCTTGATAAAGTTTTGAAGAAGTTCAAAATGGATTGCTACCTCTTGAGCACTGCGTTGGTTTTCCCTTGAAGAGGAAAGGGTGATGCAGCAAAGTAGCGTAAGTATTTCCCTCAGTTTTTGAGAACCAAGGTATCAATCCAGTAGGAGGCCACGCTCAAGTCCCGCACCTACACAAAAATAAGAACCTCGCAACCAACGAATAAAGGGGTTGTCAATCCCTTCACGGTCACTTACGAGAGTGAGATCTGATAGAGATGATAAGATAATATTTTTGGTATTTTTATGAAAGATAAAGTAAAGATTGCAATAAACGTAATAGAAATAGGAGATTAATATGATGGAAGATAGACCCGGGGGCCATAGGTTTCACTAGTGGCTTCTCTCAAGAGCATAAGTATTACGGTGGGTAAACGAATTACTGTCGAGCAATTGATAGAATTGAGCATAGTTATGAGAATATCTAGGTATGATCATGTATATAGGCATCACATCCATGAAAAGTAGACCGACTCCTGCCTGCATCTACTACTATTACTCACACATCGACCGCTATCCAGCATGCATCTAGAGTATTAAGTTCATAAGAACAAGTAACACGTTAAGCAAGATGACATGATGTAGAGGGATAAACTCATGCAATATGATATAAACCCCATCTTTTTATCCTCGATGGCAACAATACAATACGTGTCGTTTCCCCTACTGTCACTGGGATCGAGCACCGCAAGATTGAACCCAAAGCTAAGCACTTCTCCCATTGCAAGAAAGATCAATCTAGTAGGCCAAACCAAACTGATAATTCGAAGAGACTTGCAAAGATAACCAATCATACATAAAAGAATTCAGAGAAGATTCAAATATTGTTCATAGATAATCTTGATCATAAACCCACAATTCATCGGATCTCGACAAACACACCGCAAAAGAAGATTACATCGAATAGATCTCCAAGAGAATCAAGGAGAACTTTGTATTGAGATCCAAAGAGAGAGAAGAAGCCATCTAGCTAGTAGCTAATAACTATGGACCCGAAGGTCTGAGGTAAACTACTCACACATCATCGGAGAGGCTATGGTGTTGATGTAGAAGCTCTCCGTGATCAATGCCCCCTTCGGCGGAGCGCCGGAAAAGGCCTCCAAGATGGGATCTCACAGGTACAGAGAGTTGCGGCGATGGAAATAGGGTTTTGGCTCTGTCCTTGATGGTTTGGGGGTACATAGGTATATATAGGAGGAAGAAGTAGGTCGGTGGAGCCACGAGGGGCCCACGAGGGTGGAGGGCGCACCCCTGCCTCGTGGCTTCCTCGTCTGTTGCTTGACGTCCACTCCAAGTCCTCTAGATCACGTTTGTTCCAAAAATCACGTTCCCAAAGGTTTCATTCCATTTGGACTCCGTTTGATATTCCTTTTCCGCGAAACACTGAAATAGGCAAAAAAATAGCAATTTGGGCTGGGCCTCCGGTTAATAGGTTAGTCCCAAAAATAATATAAAAGTCTATAATACAGCCCATTAAACATCCAAAACAGAATATAATATAGCATGGAACAATCAAAAATTATAGATACGTTGGAGACGTATCATGGATCAAGCTAAGAAAGGGTTCTTGTCTGTGTTACAAGGTGTGAAGTTGAGTCAGACTCAATGCCCGACCACTGCAGAAGATAGAGAGAAAATGAAAGTCATTCCCTATGCTTCAGCCATAGGTTCTATCATGTATGCAATGCTGTGTACCAGACCTGATGTGTGCCTTGCTATTAGTTTAGCAGGGAGGTACCAAAGTAATCCAGGAGTGGATCACCGGACAGCGGTCAAGAACATCCTGAAATACCTGAAAAGGACTAAGGATATGTTTCTCGTTTATGGAGGTGACAAAGAGCTCGTCGTAAATGTTTACGTCGATGCAAGCTTTGACACTGATCCGGATGACTCTAAGTCACAGACCGGATACATATTTATATTGAACGGTGGAGCTGTAAGTTGGTGAAGTTCTAAGCAAAGCATTGTGGCGGGATCTACGTGTGAAGCGGAGTACATAGCTGCTTTGGAAGTAGCAAATGAAGGAGTCTGGATGAAGGAGTTCATATCCGATATAGGTGTCATACCTAGTGCATCGGGTCCAATGAAAATCTTTTGTGACAATACTGGTGCAATTGCCTTGGCAAAGGAATCCAGATTTCACAAGAAAACCAAGCACATCAAGAGACGCTTCAATTCCATCCACGATCAAGTCAAGGAAGGAGACATAGAGATTAGCAACATACATACGGATCTAAATGTTGCAGACCCGTTGACTAAGCCTCTCTCCACGAGCAAAACATGATCAGCACCAAGACTCCATGGGTGTTAGAATCATTACTGTGTAATCTAGATTATTGACTCTAGTGCAAGTGGGAGACTGAAGGAAATATGCCCTAGAGGCAATAATAAAGTTATTATTTATTTCCTTATTTCATGATAAATGTTTATTATTCATGCTAGAATTGTATTAACCGGAAACATAATACATGTGTGAATACATAGACAAACATAGTGTCACTAGTATGACTCTACTTGACTAGCTCGTTGAATCAAAGATGGTTAAGTTTCCTAACCATAGACAGGAGTTGTCATTTGATTAACGGGATCACATCATTAGAGAATGATGTGATTGACTCGACCCATTCCGTTAGCTTAGCACTTGATCGTTTAGCATGTTGCTATTGCTTTCTTCATGACTTATACATGTTCCTATGACTATGAGATTATGCAACTCCCGAATACCAGAGGAACACTTAGTGTTCTACCAAACATCACAATGTAACTGGGTGATTATAAAGGTGCTCTACAGGTGTCTTCGATGGTACTTGTTGAGTTGGCATAGATCGAGATTAAGATTTGTCACTCCGATTGTCGGAGAGGTATCTCCGGGCCCTCTCGGTAATGCACATCACTATAAGCCTTGCAAGCAATGTGACTAATGAGTTAGTTGTGGGATGATTCATTACGAATGAGTAAAGAGACTTGCCGATAACGATGTTGAACTAGGTATTGAGATACCAACGATAGAATCTCGGGCAAGTAACATACCGATGACAAAGGGAACAACGTATGTTGTTATGCAGTTTGACCGATAAAGATCTTCATAGAATATGTGGGAGCCAATATGAACATCCAGGTTCTACTATTGGTTATTGACCGGAGATGAGTCTCGGTCATGTCTACATAGTTCTCAAACCCGTAGGGTCCGCACGCTTAACGTTCTATGATGATCAGTATTATGAGTTTATGTGTTTTGATGAACCGAAGGTTGTTCGGAGTCCCGGATGTAATCACGAGCATGACGAGGAGTCTCGAAATGGTCGAGACATAAATATCGATATATTGGAAGCCTATGTTTGGACATTGGAATGGTTCCAAGTGAGTTTGGACATATACCGGAGTACCGGGGGATTACCGGAACCCCTCGGGGAGTATATGGGCCCTAACGGGCCTTAGTGGAGAGAGAGAGGGGCCGCCCGGGCAGGCCGCGCCCCCTCCCCTTCTAGTCCAAATTGGACTAGGAGGGGGGGCGCCCCCCTTTCCTTCCTCCCTCTCTCCCCCTCCCTTCTCTCCTAGTCCAACTAGGGAAGGGGGGAATCCTACTCCCGGTGGGAGTAGGACTCCTCCAGGGCGCGCCATAGGGGGCCAGCCCTCCCCCTCCTCCACTCCTTTATATACAGGGGAGGGGGCACCCCATAGACACACAAGTTGAACATTGATCTCTTAACCGTGTGCGGTGCCCCCCTCCACCATAATCCACCTCGGTGATATCGTTGCAGTGCTTAGGCGAAGCCCTGCGCCGGTAGATTCATCATCACCGTCATCACACCGTCATGCTGACAAAGCTCTCCCTTGACACTCAGCTAGATCAACAGTTCATGGTACGTCGCCGAGCCGAACGTGTGCAGATCGCGGAGGTGCCATACTTTCGGTACTAGGATCGGTCGGATCATGAAGATGTACGACTACATCAACCGTGTTGTCATAACGCTTCCGCTTACGGTCTACGAGGGTACGTGGACTACACTCTCCCCTCTCGTTACTATGCATCACCATGATAGATCTTGCATGTGCGTAGGATTTTTTTGAAATTACTGCGTTCCCCAACAAATCAACCCAAAGGACAAAAGAAATCTACTCAAAACATCATAGGATGGCAACACATCATTGGATCATAATATGTGGCATAAAGCACCATGTTAAAGTAGGGGATTACAGCGGGGTGAGGGAGAGTGGACCGTGTAAAAGAGATGAGGATGGTGATGATGATGGTGATGTTGATGAAGACGATCACCACGGCGATGGTTCCCCCGATGGCACTCCGACGCCACCGAGAGAGAGGGGGAGAGGCTCTCCCCCTTGTGCTTCCTCCTCCATGGTCTCCCCCTAGATGGGGAGAGTTTCTCCCTCTGGTCCTTGGCCTCCATGGTGATGATAGCCCCCTCCAGGATCCTCCTTCATGGCCTTCGGTGATGATGCCCCCCTCCAGCAGGGTGCCAGAGAGGGCCTAGATTTGTTTTTCGAGGCTACAGAGGCTTACGGCGGCAGAACTCCCGATCTCTCTCCTATTCTGGGGTTTTTAGGATTTAAAGGAGGGGTTGGCATTGGTTTCACGCCAGGGGGCCCCACAAGGCGATCACAAGGTCGGAGGGGGTGTCCTAGGGGGGCGCCCTCCACCCTTGTGGTTAGCCCGGGACTCTTCTTCCGTATCTTTTTCTTCCAGTATTTTTTATATTTTCCAGAAAAATTATCCGTTAATTTTCAGCTCATTCTGAGAATTTTTATTTCTGCACAAAAATAACACCATGGTAGTTCTGCTGAAAACAGCGTCAGTCCGGGTTAGTTCTAATCAAATCATACCAACATCATATAGAATTATTGTAAACATGGCATGAATACTTCATAAATTATTGATACGTAGGAGACGTATCACATGCCGATGCATAGGAAGAGAGTTAGACTTCGTTATTGCATGATATATGTTACTTTATGCTCACTACTAAATTACAAATCATTGTTAATTAAAATTGGTTTTGATATACCTTGGGATCCGGGTGGATCAATTAGTTGAGCACTATATGCCTAGCTTAATGGCTTTAAAGAAAGCGCTACCAGGGAGACAAGCCATAAGTTATAGAGTGTCATTTTATTCTGTTGTGTGATTTTATGAAGTTTAAAAACAAAAAAATATAGAGGGGAACCTATAACTTTTCAAAAAGAAAAGCAAAAGTAAGAAAGACGAGCATTGTTAAAGTGGGAGCTAGCCTTGAACTTTGTTCATGCACATGAAAACTTCGTGAACCTTTATTACATAAACTTTTCAACAAAAATAATTACCCCCTTGTACAAATCCATTGTATTATAAAAATAATGTGCCAAGATTTTCCTTTAGGATGATTAGATTGCTTGTTTGGTTTGTGCAGTGCAAAAATAGAAACTTTGGCTGTGGTGCGTGAATTTACAATTTTTACTAGAATGTCAAAAGTGTATGAAATTTTACACAGTACTTCTATGCAAAAAATATATTTTGTCCTATTGCTTCAAAAAATTGGAGTTACAAAAGTATGGTCAATGTTCAGATTGCTACAGACTGTCCTATTTTTGACAGATTCTGTTTTTATGCATTGTTTTGTGTGTTTTGATGAATCTATGGATTGTATCGGTGATATAAGCCATGGTGAAGTTAGATTACAATCGTTATAATGCAAAAATAAAATATGAATGAGTTTTCAACAGTACTTAAAGTAGTGATTTGTTTTATTATACTGAAGGATCTCACGAGGGTTTTGTTAAGTTTTGTGTGATTGCAGTTTTCAAGTTTTGGGTGAGATCACGATGGATGAAGGGATAAGGAGTGGCAAGAGCCTACGCTTGGGGATGCCCCAAGGCACCAAAGGTAATATTCAAGGACTCCCAAGTAACTAAGCTTGGGGTGTGACGCCCGGATAATTAAGCTACAGTAACACTCTACTAATGATGCCACGTCACCTCGGTTACTGTTGCTAATCTCGCGTTGGATCAAAACTATTCGAATTTGAATTTGAATTTTTGTCAAACATAAAAAAAATTCAAACATTAAAACTAAATGTTCGGAGTGTGCCAATTAATGCCTAGGTATTTATGGTGAAGAAACCACACTTTTACAGAATGCCTAAATACTTTAAAATAAATTAAAACAGAAAAGAAAAATAAGAAAAAGGAAAAGACTAAACAAAAGAATAAAATAAAAAGAAAAGCCCCCCCCCCACTGGGCTAACCGGCCGAGCTAGCCACCAGGCCGACTAGGCCGGCCGACCCCACTCCCCATAACCCCCTGGCACCCAAACAACCCCTAACCCACCGACCCCCCCACTTCCCCCACTCGCTCGCTCTCTCCCCCTTCCCCTGATCCGATCTAGATCGGGGCTCGACACCATCGCCCACCGCCCCCGATGGCGCTGGACCATGTCACCGTCGCCCGGAACGCCGCCTTGACCACGCCTCCCCACCGGACTGCCTCCCCGTCTTCATCAACATTGTCATCCTCCTCGACACCAGCTGCCCTTATCCCTACAAACCCGCGGTGAAGCCCCTGGCCTCTTCCCCTCTGCCTCCGCTCTCGCGCGCCGTTAGCCGCAGCCATGAGGCCCTCGACCTCCTCTTCCTTTCACTCCTGCAGCCTGTGCCGCTCGTTGCCGTAGCCCCTGTTGCTCCTTGCTGCACAATGCTCCACTACGGCTCTCAGTTGAAGCCACCCGCTGCTACCCTCTACTGACGCTGCTCGCCGCCGGCCGCCGACCGCATCCCGTCCGCCCCCTGCATGCCCCGCGCTTCGACCGGCCCTGCCCTGCTGCCCTCGCTCGGTCTCCACCCCACGCCCTGGGGCCGCCCCGCCATTGCCTTGCCACAGCACCCGCTTGGGTGGCGCCCGTAAACCCAGCGCCCGATAGGCCCCTCTGGGCCACTGACGTTGGGGCCCCAGAAGAAAAAAAGAATAATTTTTTAAAATTATAATAATAATAATTTAACCAACTAATTAATTAGTGAATTAATTAATTCAATTAATTCTGCTTAACTAAGCTAATTGAATTTAGTTAAGCCAATTAATCATGTTTAGTTAGTCTAAGTCTACGACAAACGGGTCCCACCTACCAGGGTTGACCTAGTCAACCTTTGATCCTACTGACATCATGCTGATGTTGCACTGACATCATAATTGCATTATCTAATTAAATTAAATCTGTTAATTCCTGAAAATGAATTAAAACCTTACAAATTAATATAAAATAAACCATAACTTGGATGAAAATACTTTGTACATGAAAGTTGCTCAGAATGACGAGACGAATCCGAATACGCAGCCCGTTCGCCCGCCACACATCCCTAGCATGGCGAACACGCAACTTTCCCCCTCCTCTTCATCTGTTCGAAAACGCGAAACACCGGGAATAATTTCCCGGATGTTTACCCCCTTCGTCGATATCACCTCCTACCACGTTAGGGCACACTTGACACCGTTACTTATCATGTCATGCATTGTCATGCATATGTTTGCATTGTATTCACTGTTTCTTCCCCCTCTCTTCTCTCCGGTAGACTACGAGTCTGACGCCGTTGCTGCTGCCCCGATCGACTACGTTGTTGACGCCCCTCCTTGCCAGAGCAACCAGAAAAGCCCCCCCTTGATCAACCCGATATCACCTATTCCTTCTCTCTACTGCTTGCATTAGAGTAGTGTAGCATGTTACTTCTTTCGGTTAACCCTATTCTGCTGCATAGCCTGTCATTTGTTGCTCCATATGTTACCTTTACCTGCAATCCTAAATGCTTAGTATAGGATGCTAGTATTCCATCAGTGGCCCTACATTATTGTCCGTCTGCTATGCTATACTTTCAGGCCGTGATCACTTCGGGAGGTGATCACGGGTATATACATATTACACTATTATACATGTTACATGATGTGACTAAAGTTGGGTCGTCTCGTAGAGTACCCGCAAGTGATTCCGATGTGGGGGCTGAAAGGACAGGTGGTTCCATCCCGGTAGTGGTGGGCCTGGGTTCCCGACGCCCCCTAACTGTTACTTTGTGGCGGAGCGACATGGCAGGTTGAGACCACCTAGGAGAGAGGTGGGCTAGCCCTGGTCGGCGTCTGTGGTTACATAAATTAACACACTTAACGAGATTTTGTTGTTTGATCTGAGCCTGGCCACTGGCCTATACGCACTAACCAACTACGCGGGAACAGTTATGGGCGCTCGACATCGTGGTATCAGCCGAAGCCTTCTTTGTTGGAAATATGCCCTAGAGGCAATAATAAAAGCTTTATTATTATATTTCCTTGTTCATGATAATTGTCTTTATTCATGCTATAATTGTGTTATCCGGAAATCGTAATACATGTGTGAATAACAGACACCAACATGTCCCTAGTAAGCCTCTAGTTGACTAGCTCGTTGATCAACAGATAGTCATGGTTTCCTGACTATGGACATTGGATGTCATTGATAACGAGATCACATCATTAGGAGAATGATGTGATGGACAAGACCCAATCCTAAACATAGCACAAGATCGTATAGTTCGTTTGCTAGAGTTTTTCCAATGTCAAGTATCTTTTCCTTAGACCATGAGATCATGTAACTCCCGGATACCGTAGGAGTGCTTTGGGTATACCAAACGTCACAACGTAACTGGGTGACTATAAAGGTAGACTACGGGTATCTCCGAAAGTGTCTGTTGGGTTGACATGGATCAAGACTGGGATTTGTCACTCCGTATGACGAAGAGGTATCACTGGGCCCACTCGGTAATGCATCATCATATTGAGCTCAAAGTGACCAAGTGTCTGGTCACGGGATCATGCATTACGGTACGAGTAAAGTGACTTGCCGGTAACGAGATTGAACGAGGTATTGGGATACCGACGATCGAATCTCGGGCAAGTAACATATCGATTGACAAAGGGAATTGCATACGGGGTTGATTGAATCCTCGACATCGTGGTTCATCCGATGAGATCATCGTGGAGCATGTGGGAGCCAACATGGGTATCCAGATCCCGCTGTTGGTTATTGACCGGAGTCGTCTCGGTCATGTCTGCTTGTCTCCCGAACCCGTAGGGTCTACACACTTAAGGTTCGGTGACGCTAGGGTTGTGAAGATATGTATATGCAGTAACCCGAATGTTGTTCGGAGTCCCGGATGAGATCCCGGACGTCACGAGGAGTTCCGGAATGGTCCGGAGGTAAAGAATTATATATAGGAAGTGCTGTTTCGGCCATCGGGACAAGTTTCGGGGTTATCGGTATTGTACCGGGACCACCGGGTCCCGGGGGCCCACCGGGTGGGGCCACCTGTCCCGGGGGGGCACATGGGCTGTAGGGGGTGTGCCTTGGCCTAGATGGGCCAAGGGCACCAGCCCCAAAAGCCCATGCGCCTAGGGTTCCACTTAAGGGAAGAGTCCCAATGGTGGAAGGCACCTCTAGGTGCCTTGGGGGGGAGGGAAACCTCCCCTTGGCTGCCGCACCTAGGAGATTGGATCTCCTAGGCTGGCGCACCACCCCCCTTGGCCCTCCTATATATAGTGGGGGAGAGGAGGGACTTGACACACCAGCCCCTGGCGCCTCCCTCTCTCCCCGTTACGTCTCTCTCTCGTAGTATAGGCGAAGCCCTGCTACTGTGACGCCCTGCATCCACCACCACGCCGTCGTGCTGCTGGATCTTCATCAACCTCTCCTTCCCCCTTGCTGGATCAAGAAGGAGGAGACGTCTCCCGTCCCGTACGTGTGTTGAACGCGGAGGTGCCGTCCGTTCGGCGCTTGGTCATCGGTGATTTGGATCACGTCGAGTACGACTACATCATCACCGTTCTTTGAACGCTTCCGTGCGCAATCTACAAAGGTATGTAGATGCATCCAATGACTCGTTGCTAGATGAACTCCTAGATGATCTTGGTGAAACGAGTAGGAAATTTTTGTTTTCTGCAACGTTCCCCAACAGTGGCATCATGAGCTAGGTCTATGCGTAGTTCTTCTTGCGCGAGTAGAACACAATTTGTTGTGGGCGTAGATGTTGTCAACTTTCTTGCCGCTACTAGTCTTTTCTTGCTTCACGGTATTGTGGGATGAAGCGGCCCGGACCAACCTTACATGTACGCTTACGTGAGACCGGTTCCACCGACTAACATGCACTAGTTGCATAAGGTGGCTGGCGGGTGTCTGTCTCTCCCACTTTAGTTGGAGCGGATTCGATGAAAAGGGTCCTTATGAAGGGTAAATAGAAGTTGACAAATCACGTTGTGGCTTTCACGTAGGTAAGAAAACGTTCTTGCTAGAACCCTAATTCAGCCACGTAAAACTTGCAACAACAATTAGAGGACGTCTAACTTGTTTTTGCAGCAAGTGCTTTGTGATATGATATGGCCAAAGTTGTGATGAATGATGAATGATATATGTGATGTATGAGATGTGATCATGTTCTATTAATAGGATCACGACTTGCATGTCGATGAGTATGACAACCGGCAGGAGCCATAGGAGTTGTCTTTATTTTTTATGACCTGCGTGTCATGAAACGCCATGTAATTACTTTACTTTATTGCTAACGCGTTAGCCATAATAGTAGAAGTAATAGTTGGCGAGCAACTTCATGGAGACACGATGATGGAGATCATGATGATGGAGATCATGGTGTCATGCCGGTGACAAGATGATCATGGAGCCCCAAGATGGAGATCAAAGGAGCTATGTGATTGGCCATATCATGTCACTTATTATTTGATTGCATGTGATGTTTATCATGTTTTGCATCTTGTTTACTTAGAACGACTAGTAAATAAGATGATCCCTCATAACAATTTCAAGAAGTGTTCTCCCCTAACTGTGCACCGTTCCTAAATCGTCGTTTCTAAGCACGCCGTGATGATCGGGTGTGATGGATCCTTACGTTCACATACAACGGGTGTTGACGAGCCTAGCATGTACAGACATGGCCTCGGAACACATGCAAAACACTTGGGGTTAACTTGACGAGCCTAGCATGTACAGACATGGCCTCGGAACACAGAAGACCGAAAGGTCGAGCATGAGTCGTATAGAAGATACGATCAACATGAAGATGTTCACCGACGTTGACTAGTCCGTCTCACGTGATGATCGGACACGGCCTAGTTAACTCGGATCATGTAATACTTAGATGACTAGAGGGATGTCTAATCTAAGTGGGAGTTCATTAATAATTTGATTAGATGAACTTAATTATCATGAACTTAGTCTAAAATCTTTACAATATGTCTTGTAGATCAAATGGCCCAACGTAGTCCTCAACTTCAACGCGTTCCTAGAGAAAACCAAGCTGAAAGACGATGGCAGCAACTATACGGACTGGGTCCGGAACCTGAGGTCATCCTCATAGCTGCCAAGAAAGATTATGTCCTACAAGCACCGCTAGGTGACCACCTCCACAGAACCAAGACGTTATGAACGCTTGGCAGACACGTGTTGACGACTACTCCCTCGTCAGTGCGGCATGCTTTACAGCTTAGAGCCGGGGCTCCAAAAGCGTTTTGAGAGACATGGAGCATATGAGATGTTCGAAGAGCTGAAAATGGTTTTTCAAGCTCATGCCCGGATCGAGAGATATGAAGTCTCCGATAAGTTCTTCAGCTGTAAGATGGAGGAAAATAGTTCTGTCAGTGAGCACATACTCACTATGTCTGGGTTACATAACCGCTTGTCTCAGCTGGGAGTTAATCTCCCGGATGATGCGGTCATTGACAGAATCCTCCAGTCGCTTCCACCAAGCTACAAGAGCTTTGTGATGAACTTCAACATCAGTCCTATGAAAAGACCATTCCTGAAGTATTTGCTATGCTGAAATCAGCAGAGGTAGAAGTCAAGAAGGAACATCAAGTGTTGATGGTGAATAAAACCACTAAGTTCAAGAAGGGCAAGGGTAAAAAGAACTTCAAGAAGGACAGCAAGGGAGTTGCGCCCGGCAAGCAAGCTGCCGGAAGAAGCCAAAGAATGGACCCAAGCCCGAGACTGAGTGCTTTTATTGCAAGGAAAGTGGTCACTGGAAGCGGAACTGCCCCAAATACTTAGCGGACAAGAAGGCCGGCAAAACAAAAGGTATATGTGATATACATGTAATTGATGTGTACCTTACCAGTACTCGTAGTAGCTCCTGGGTATTTGATACCGGTGCAGTTGCTCACATTTGTAACTCAAAGCAGGAGCTGCGGAATAAGCGGAGACTGCAAAGGACGAGGTGACGATGCGCGTCGGGAATGGTTCCAAGGTCGATGTGATCGCCGTCGGCACGCTACCTCTACATTTACCTACGGGATTAGTTTTAAACCTCAATAATTGTTATTTAGTGCCAGCTTTGAGCATGAACATTGTATCGGGATCTCGTTTAATTCGAGATGGCTACTCATTTAAATCCGAGAATAATGGTTGTTCTATTTATATGAGAGATATGTTTTATGGTCATGCTCCGATGGTGAATGGTTTATTCTTAATGAATCTCGAACGTAATGCTACACATGTTCATAGTGTGAATACCAAAAGATGTAAGGTTGATAATGATAGTCCCACATACTTGTGGCACTGCCGCCTTGGTCACATAGGTGTCAAACGCATGAAGAAGCTCCATGCAGATGGACTTTTAGAGTCTCTTGATTGAATCATTTGACACGTGCGAACCATGCCTCATGGGTAAAATGACCAAGACTCCGTTCTCAGGAACAATGGAGCGAGCAACCAACTTATTGGAAATCATACATACTGATGTGTGCGGTCCAATGAGTGTTGAGGCTCGCGGTGGCTATCGTTATGTTCTCACCCTCACTGATGACTTGAGTAGATATGGGTATGTCTACTTAATGAAACACAAGTCTGAAACCTTTGAAAAGTTCAAGGAATTTCAGAGTGAGGTTGAGAATCAACGTGACAGGAAAATCAAGTTTCTACGATCAGATCGTGGAGGAGAATACTTGAGTCACGAATTTGGCACACACTTAAGAAAATGTGGAATAGTTTCACAACTCACGCCGCCTGGAACACCTCAGCGTAATGGTGTGTCCGAACGTCGTAATCGCACTCTATTAGATATGGTGCGATCTATGATGTCTCTTACCGATTTACCGCTATCATTTTGGGGCTATGCTTTAGAGACTGCCGCATTCACTTTAAATAGGGCTCCGTCGAAATCCGTTGAGACGACACTGTATGAATTATGGTTTGGGAAGAAACCTAAGCTGTCGTTTCTAAAAGTTTGGGGATGCGATGCTTATGTCAAGAAACTTCAACCTGAAAAGCTCGAACCCAAGTCGGAAAAATGCGTCTTCATAGGATACCCTAAAGAAACTATTGGGTATACCTTCTACCTCAGATCCGAAGGCAAGATCTTTGTTGCCAAGAATGGATCCTTTCTAGAGAAAGAGTTTCTCTCGAAAGAAGTAAGTGGGAGGAAAGTAGAACTTGATGAAGTATTACCTCTTGAACCGGAAAATGGCGCAACTCAAGAAAATGTTCCTGAGGTGCCTGCACCGACTAGAGAGGAAGTTAATGATAATGATCAAGATACTTCTGATCAAGCTCCTACTGAAATTCGAAGGTCCACAAGGACACGTTCCGCACCAGAGTGGTACGGCAACCCTGTCTTGGAAATCATGTTGTTAGACAACGGTGAACCTTCGAACTATGAAGAAGCGATGGCGGGCCCGGATTCCGACAAATGGCTAGAAGCCATGAAATCCGAGATAGGATCCATGTATGAAAACGAAGTATGGACTTTGACTGACTTGCCCGTTGAACGGCGAGCCATAGAAAATAAATGGATCTTTAAGAAGAAGACAGACGCGGATGGTAATGTGACCATCTATAAAGCTCGGCTTGTCGCTAAGGGTTATCGACAAGTTCAAGGGGTTGACTACGATGAGACTTTCTCACCGGTAGCGAAGCTAAAGTCCGTCCGAATCATGTTAGCAATTGCCGCATTTTATGATTATGAGATATGGCAAATGGACGTCAAAATGGCATTCCTTAATGGTTTCCTTAAGGAAGAATTGTATATGATGCAGCCGGAAGGTTTTGTCGATCCTAAGAATGCTGACAAGGTGTGCAAGCTCCAACGCTCGATTTATGGGCTGGTGCAAGCATCTCGGAGTTGGAACATTCGCTTTGATGAGATGATCAAAGCGTTTGGGTTTACGACTTATGGAGAAGCCTGCGTTTACAAGAAAGTGAGTGGGAGCTCTGTAGCATTTCTCATATTATATGTAGATGACATACTTTTGATGGGAAATGATATAGAACTCTTGGACAACATTAAGGCCTACTTGAATAAGAGTTTTTCAATGAAGGACCTTGGAGAAGCTGCTTATATATTAGGCATCAAGATCTATAGAGATAGATCGAGACGCCTCATAGGTCTTTCACAAAGCACATACCTTGATAAGATATTGAAGAAGTTCAATATGGATCAGTCTAAGAAGGGGTTCTTGCCTGTGCTGCAAGGTGTGAAATTGAGCTCAGCTCAATGTCCGACCACGGAAGATATAGAAGAGATGAGTGTCATCCCCTATGCCTCAGCCATAGGTTCTATTATGTATGCCATGCTGTGTACCAGACCTGATGTAAACCTTGCCGTAAGTTTGGTAGGAAG
This sequence comes from Triticum urartu, assembly GCF_003073215.2. NCBI lineage: Eukaryota > Viridiplantae > Streptophyta > Magnoliopsida > Poales > Poaceae > Triticum > Triticum urartu. The sequence goes on from NC_053028.1 coordinate 279,085,403, forward strand.
GTACCAAAGTAATCCCGGCAAGGAACACTGGACAGCGGTCAAGAATATCCTGAAGTACCTGAAAAGGACTAAGGAAATGTTTCTCGTTTATGGAGGTGACGAAGAGCTCGTCGTAAAGGGTTACGTCGACGCTAGCTTCGACACAGATCTGGATGACTCTAAGTCACAAACCGGATACGTGTATATTTTGAATGGTGGGGCAGTAAGCTGGTGCAGTTGCAAGCAGAGCGTCGTGGCGGGATCTACATGTGAAGCGGAGTACATGGCAGCCTCGGAGGCAGCACATGAAGCAATTTGGGTGAAGGAGTTCATCACCGACCTAGGAGTCATACCCAATGCGTCGGGGCCAATCAAACTCTTCTGTGACAACACTGGAGCTATTGCACTTGCCAAGGAGCCCAGGTTTCACAAGAAGACAAGGCACATCAAGCGTCGCTTCAACTCCATTCGTGAAAATGTTCAAGATGGAGACATAGATATTTGTAAAGTACATACGGACCTGAATGTAGCAGATCCGTTGACTAAACCTCTCCCTAGAGCAAAACATGATCAACACCAGAATTCCATGGGTGTTCGATTCATCACAATGTAACTAGATTATTGACTCTAGTGCAAGTGGGAGACTGTTGGAAATATGCCCTAGAGGCAATAATAAAAGCATTATTATTATATTTCCTTGTTCATGATAATTGTCTTTATTCATGCTATAATTGTGTTATCCGGAAATCGTAATACATGTGTGAATAACAGACACCAACATGTCCCTAGTAAGCCTCTAGTTGACTAGCTCGTTGATCAACAGATAGTCATGGTTTCCTGACTATGGACATTGGATGTCATTGATAACGAGATCACATCATTAGGAGAATGATGTGATGGACAAGACCCAATCCTAAACATAGCTTAAAGATCGTATAGTTCGTTTGCTAGAGTTTTTCCAATGTCAAGTATCTTTTCCTTAGACCATGAGATCGTGTAACTCCCGGATACCGTAGGAGTGCTTTGGGTAGACCAAACGTCACAACGTAACTGGGTGACTATAAAGGTAGACTACGGGTATCTCCGAAAGTGTCTGTTGGGTTGACACGGATCAAGACTGGGATTTGTCACTCCGTATGACGGAGAGGTATCACTGGGCCCACTCGGTAATGCATCATCATAATGAGCTCAAAGTGACCAAGTGTCTGGTCACGGGATCATGCATTACGGTACGAGTAAAGTGACTTGCCGGTAACGAGATTGAACGAGGTATTGGGATACCGACGATCGAATCTCGGGCAAGTAACATATCGATTGACAAAGGGAATTGTATACGGGGTTGCTTGAATCCTCGACATCGTGGTTCATCCGATGAGATCATCGTGGAGTATGTGGGAGCCAACATGGGTATCCAGATCCCGCTGTTGGTTATTGACCGGAGAGTCGTCTCGGTCATGTCTACATATGTCTCCCGAACCCGTAGGGTCTACACACTTAAGGTTCGGTGACGCTAGGGTTGTAGGGATATGTATATGCAGTAACCCGAATGTTGTTCGGAGTCCCGGATGAGATCCTGGACGTCACGAGGAGTTCCGGAATGGTCCGGAGGTAAAGAATTATATATAGGAAGTGCTGTTTCGGCCATGGGACAAGTTTCGGGGTCACCGGTATTGTACCGGGACCACCGGAAGGGTCCCGGGGGTCCACCGGGTGGGGCCACCTGCCCCGGGGGGCCACATGGGCTGTAGGGGGTGCGCCTTGGCCTACATGGGCCAAGGGCACCAGCCCCAAGAGGCCCATGCGCCTAGGGTTCACAAAAGGGAAGAGTCCCACTAGTGGAAGGCACCTCCTAGGTGCCTTGGGGGGGAGGGAAACCTCCCTTGGCCGCCGCCCCCCTAGGAGATTGGATCTCCTAGGGCCGGCGCCCCCCCTAGGCCCTCCTATATATAGTGGGGGAAGGAGGGCTTTTTCATCCATCCTTTGGTTGCCTCCTTCTCCCTCTCCAACACCTCCTCCTCCTCCATAGAGCTTGGCGAAGCCCTGACGGAGTACTGCAGCTCCATCACCACCACGCCGTCGTGCTGCTGCTGGAGCCATCTTCCTCAACCTCTCCTTCCCTCTTGCTGGATCAAGAAGAAGGAGACGTTACGCTGACCGTACGTGTGTTGAATGCGGAGGTGCCGTCCGTTCGGTGCTAGGATCTCCGGTGATTTGGATCACGTCGTGTTCGACTACCTCATCCCCGTTCTTTGAACGCTTCCGCTCGCGATCTACAAAGGTATGTAGATGCATCCGATCACTCGTTGCTAGATGAACTCATAGATGGATCTTGGTGAAACCGTAGGAAAATTTTTGTTTTCTGCAACGTTCCCCAACAGTAGGTGTGCCCGAGGATGTTATTAAGAAGAAGGTCCTCCCTTTATCTTTGAAGGGAGATGCATTGACATGGTATAGGCTATGTGATGATATGGGATAAGGAACTACAAACGATTGAAATTGGAATTTCATCAGAAGTTTTATCCTATGCATCTTGTTCATCGTGATCGCAATTATATATATAATTTGGCCTCGCGAAGGAGAAAGCATCGCTCAAGCTTGGGGGAGGCTTAAATCAATGTTATATTCATGCCCCAATCATGAGCTCTCAAGAGAAATAATTATTCAAAATTTATATGCTCGGCTTTCTGATAACAATCGCACCATGCTCGATACTTCTTGTGTTGGCTCTTTTATGATGAAGACTATTGAATTCAAATGGGATTTATTGGAAAGAATTAAACGCAACTCTGAAGATTGGGACCTCGATGAAGGTAAGGAGTCAGTATGACACCTAAGTTTGGATTGTGTTAAATCTTTTATGGATACCGATGTTTTCCGTAAATTTAGCACTAAATATGGGGACTTTGACTCTGAGATAGTAGCTTCTTTCTGTGAATCTTTTGCTACTCATGTTGATCTCCCCAAGGAGAAGTGGTTTAAATATCATCCTCCCATAGAAGTAAAAGTAGCTGCACCTATTAAAGTTGAAGAAAAGACTATCACTTATAATGATCCTATTGTTCCTACTGCTTTGTTGAGAAACCACCTTTTCCTATTAGGATAAAGGATCATGCTAAAGCTTCAACTGTGGTTCATAAAAGCAATATTAAATTTATACACCTTCTGAGCAAATTAAAGTTGAACCTGATATTGCTATTGTTAATGATCTCTTGTCTAATAATATTGATGGGCATGTTATTTATTTCTGTGATGAAACTGCTAGAATTCCTAAACCTTGTGTTAAAGATAAACCTAGACCTGTAGTAGGCATGCTTGTTATTTCTGTTAAAATAGGAGATCATTGTTATCATGGCTTATGTGATATGGGTGCCAGTGCTAGTGCAATACCTATTAGTCTATATAGAGAAATTATGCATGATATTGCACCTGTCGAGTTAGAAGATATTGATGTCACAATTAAACTTGCCAATAGAGATACTATTTCACCAATGGGAATTGTTAGAGATGTTGAAGTCTTGTGTGGGAGAACTAAATATCCTGCTGATTTTCTTGTTCTTGGTTCCCCACAAGATAGCTTTTCGTCCCATATATTTGGTAGACCCTTCTTGAACACAGTTAATGCTAAGATAGATTGCGAAAAGGATATTGTTACTATTGGTTTAGGTGATATGTCTCATGAGTTTAATTTCTCTTAATTTCGTAGACAACACCGTGAAGAGGAATTGCCTAGTAAATATGAAATTATTGGTCTTGCTTCTATTGCCGTGCCTCCTAGTGATCCTTTAGAACAATATCTGCTAGACCATGAAAATGATATGTTTATGAATGAAAGAAGGGAAATAGATGAAGTGTTCTTTAAACAGGAACCCATCCTGAAACACAATTTTCCTGTCGAAATCCTAGGGGATCCTCCTCCACCCAAGGGCGATCCCGTGTTTGACCTCAAACCGTTACCTGATACTCTTAAATATGCTTATCTTGATGAGAAAAAGATATATTCTGTTATTATTAGTGCTAACCTTTCAGAGCATGAAGAAGAGAGATTATTGAAAACTCTGAAGAAGCACCATGCTGCTATTGGATATACTCTCGATGATCTTAAGGGCATTAGTCCCACACTATGTCAACACAAAATAAACTTGGAGAAAGATGCCAAACCAGTTCGTGATCACCAACGACGGCTGAATCCTAAGATGAAAGAAGTGGTAAGAAAGGAAATACTAAAGCTCCTTGAGGCAGGTATAATTTATCCCGTTGCTGATAGTCAGTGGGTAAGTCCTGTCCATTGTGTCCCTAAAAAGGGAGGTATTACTGTCGTTCCTAATGATAAAGATGAATTGATTCCGCAAAGAATTATTACAGGTTATAGGATGGTAATTGATTTCCGCAAATTAAATAAGGCTACTAAAAAGATCATTACCCCTTACCTTTTATTGATCAAATGCTAGAAAGATTATCCAAACATACACATTTTTGCTTTCTAGATGGTTATTCTGGTTTCTCTCAAATACCTGTGTCAGCTGATGATCAATCTAAGACCACTTTTACTTGCCCGTTCGGTACTTTTGCTTATAGACGTATGCCTTTTGGTTTATGTAATGCACCTGCTACCTTCCAAAGATGCATGATGGCTATATTCTCTGACTTTTGTGAAAAGATTTGTGAGGTTTTCATGGACGATTTCTCCGTCTATGGATCCTCTTTTGATGATTGCTTAAGCAACCTTGATCGAGTTTTGCAGAGATGTGAAGAAACTAATCTTGTCTTGAATTGGGAAAAGTGCCACTTTATGGTTAATGAAGGTATTGTCTTGGGGCATAAAGTTTCTAAAAGAGTATTGAAGTTGATAAAGCCAAGGTTGATGCTATTGAAAAGATGCCATGTCCCAAGGACATCAAAGGTATAAGAAGTTTCCTTGGTCATGCCGGTTTTTATAGGAGGTTCATTAAGGACTTCTCAAAAATTTCTCGGCCTCTGACTAATTTATTACAAAAAGATATACCATTTGTTTTTGATGATGATTGCGTAGAAGCATTTGAAATACTTAAGAAAGCATTGATCTCTGCACCTATTGTTCAGCCACCTGATTGGAATTTACCCTTTGAAATTATGTGTGATGCTAGTGATTATGCTGTAGGTGCTGTTCTAGGGCAAAGAGTTGATAAGAAATTAAATGTTATTCAATATGCTAGTAAAACTCTAGACAATGCTCAGAGAAATTATGCTACTACTGAAAAAGAATTCTTAGCAGTTGTATTTGCTTGTGATAAGTTCAGACCTTATATTGTTGATTCTAAAGTAACTATTCACACTGATCATGCTGCTATTAAATATCTTATGGAAAAGAAAGATGCTAAACCTAGACTTATTAGATGGGTTCTCTTGCTACAAGAATTTGATTTGCATATTATGATAGAAAGGGAGCTGAGAACCCCGTTGCAGACAACTTGTCTAGGTTAGAGAATGTTCTTGATGACCCACTACCTATTGATGATAGCTTTCCTGATGAACAATTAAATGTTATAAGTACTTCTCATAGTACTCCATGGTATGCTGATTATGCTAATTATATTTTTGCTAAATTTATACCACCTAGTTTCACATACCAGCAAAAGAAAAAGTTTTTCTATGATTTGAGACATTACTTTTGGGATGACCCACATCTTTATAAAGAAGGAGTAGATGGTGTTATTAGACGTTGTGTACCTGAGCATGAACAGGAACAGATCCTACACAACTGTCACTCCGAAGCTTATGGAGGACACCACGCTGGAGATAGAACTGCACATAAGGTATTGCAATCCGGTTTTTATTGGCCTACTCTCTTCAAGGATGCCCGTAAGTTTGTCTTATATCTTGTGATGAATGTCAAAGAATTGTAATATTAGTAGACGTCAAGAAATGCCTATGAATTATTCACTTGTTATTGAACCATTTGATGTTTGGGGCTTTGGATTTATATGGGACCTTTTCCTGCCTCTAATGATTATACACATATTTTAGTTGTTGTTGATTACGTTACTAAGTGGGTAGAAGCTATTCCAACTAGTAGTGCTAATCATAACACTTCTATTAAAATGCTTAAAGAAGTTATTTTTCCAAGATTTGAGTCCCTAGATATTTAATGACTGATGGTGGTTCAACATTTTATTCATGGTGCTTTCCATAAAATGCTTGCTAAATATGATGTTAATCATAGAATTGCATCTCCTTTATCACCCACAGTCTAGTGGTCAAGTAGAATTGAGTAATAGAGAGCTCAAATTAATTTTGCAAAAGACTGTTAATAGATCTAGAAAGAATTGGTCCAAGAAACTTGATGATGCATTATGGGCCTATAGAACTGCATATAAAAATCCTATGGGTATGTCTCCGTATAAAATGGTTTATGGAAAAGCCATGTCACTTACCTCCGAAACTAGAACATAAGCTATGTTGGCTATTAAAGAACTCAATTGATTTTTTCAAACCTTGCCGGTGAGAAGAGGCTATTTGATATTAGCTCACTTGATGAATGGAGAACCCAAGCCTATGAAAATGCCAAAAGTTTTAAAAGAAAAAAGTTAAAAGAATGGCATGACAAAAAGAATACAAAAGCGTGAGTTTAATGTAGGTGATTATGTATTGCTTATACAACTCTTTTAAGGTTTTTTGCAGAAAACTTCTCTCTAAATGGGAAGGTCCTATGTTATCGAGGAGGTCTATCATTCCGGTGCCATAAAAATCAACAACTTCGAAGGCACAAATCCGAAGGTGGTAAACGGTCAAAGAATCAAACATTATATCTCAGGTAATCCCATAAATGTTGAAACCAATGTTATTGAAACCTAACCCCGGAGGAATACATAAGGGACACTTTCCGGAACATTTCAGACTCCGAAAAGGAATAGGTATGTGGTACGGTAAGTAAACCGACTCCAAAACATTCTAATGGCAAATTTCTTCTGTTTTGGAATATTTAGAAAAATAAAAAATAAGAAGCAGTCCGGAAGGACACGAGGGCTCCACGAGGGTGGAGGGCGCGCCCTACCCCCTGGGCGCCGCCCCTACCTCTGGGCACCTCGTGTGCTCTCCGGACTCCGTTTTCTTACACATCACGTATTTTGGTCGGTAAAAATTCATTATATAATCTCCCAGAGGTTTTGACTCCTGTATCACGCAAAATCACATGTCTTTGTTTCGAGTGTCCTGCTGCAGATTAGAG